>NC_091197.1:28717495-28874995 GCF_040958095.1 Procambarus clarkii
CGCATCTTACTGGAGCAGGCTGGACGCATCTTACTGGAGCAGGCTGGACGCATCTTACTGGAGCAGGCTGGACGCATCTTACTGGAGCAGGCTGGACGCATTTTACTGGAGCAGGCTGGGCGTATCCTGCTGAAGCAGGCTGGACGCATCTTACTGGAGCAGGCTGGACGCTTCTTACTGGAGCAGGCTGGACGCATCTTACTGGAGCAGGCTGGACGCATTTTACTGGAGCAGGCTGGGCGTATCCTGCTGAAGCAGGCTGGACGCATCTTACTGGAGCAGGCTGGACGCTTCTTACTGGAGCAGGCTGGACGCATCTTACTGGAGCAGGCTGGACGCATCTTACTGGAGCAGGCTGGACGCATCTTACTGGAGCAGGTTCGACGCATCTTACTGGAGCAGGTTCGACGCATCTTACTGGAGCAGGCTGGACGCATCTTACCGAAGCGAGTTGGACGCATCTTACTGGAGCAGGCTGGACGCATCTTACTGGAGCAGGCTGGACGCATCTTACTGGAGCAGGTTCGACGCATCTTACTGGAGCAGGTTCGACGCATCTTACTGAAGAGTGTTGGATGCACCTTACTGGAGCAGGCTGGATGCATCTTACTGGAGCAGGCTGGATGCATCTTACTGAAGAAGGCTGGATGCATCTTACTGAAAAAGGCTGGATGCATCTTATTGAAGCAGGCTGAACGCATCTTATTGAAGCAGGCTGGACGCATTTTACTGAAGCTGGCTGGATGCATTTTACTGAAGCAGGCTGGATGCATCTTGCTGAAGCTGGCTGGACGCATTTTACTGAAGCAGGCT
This sequence comes from Procambarus clarkii, assembly GCF_040958095.1. Classification (NCBI taxonomy): domain Eukaryota; kingdom Metazoa; phylum Arthropoda; class Malacostraca; order Decapoda; family Cambaridae; genus Procambarus; species Procambarus clarkii. The sequence goes on from NC_091197.1 coordinate 28,718,309, forward strand.
GGACGCATCTTACTGAATCTGGCAGGGTGACTATGACTGATTCAGGATGGATGCATCTCACTGAAGTCGGCTGGATGTATCTTACTGCAGCAGGCCGGACGACTTCGATTGATGCAGGCCGGACGAATTCGACTGATGCAGGCTGGATGCATATTACTGAATCAGGCAGAACGACTATCACTGATTTAGGCTGGATGCATCTCACTGAAGAAGGCTGGATGCATCTTACTAAAGCAGGCCGGACGACTTCGATTGATGCAGGCTGGACGAAATCGACTGATGCAGGCTGGATGACTACGACTGATGCAGGTCGCCCGCTAATCTGCCCGACCGTTGCTGGTGTAGACTGGCTGAAGTGGTCCATGATACACTTCCTTGTGAAGGAGAGTAAAGACCAATGAATCACAGGAAGAATTGTACTGGACTGAAGTAGGCAGATTATTATACAGGACTAAATTAGACAGACTGTAATATATCCGTGTCACCACACCTTACTGGTCACGTGAAAACGTTCTTAGAACACAAACACAGGAAATTGTAGAGAGCGCTTTTGTCCCATTAGAGGCTCCGGTTTATTTCCCCCAAACTCTTTAAATATATATATATATATATATATATATATATATATATATATATATATATATATATATATATATGTATATATATATATATATATATAGAACATATATATATATATATATATATATACATATATATATATATATATATATATATATATATATATGTATATATATATATATATATATATATATATATATATATATATGTATATATATATATATATATATATATATATATATATATATATATATATGTATATATATATAATCTTGTATATATATGGTAATCTTGTGCCCAAGATTACCATCCGAGTTGCCGTCGGGGAAGTGGCTCAAATAGCCTCGGCTATCACTTCCTTTTGACGGCCGTGATGGTCAAGCGGATTAAGGCGCCCTGTAGTTACCAGTTGCGTTGCTTCTGGGAGTATGGGTTCGAGTCACTTCTGGGGTGTGAGTTTTCATTCGCATATAGTCCTGGGGACCATTCAGGCTTGTTCGCATTTGTGTTCCTCACGTGTGCCCCAAAGAATGAGGTGATTTGGTGAAATGCTATGCCCAAGATTACCATCCGAGTTGCCGTCGGGGAAGTGGGTCAAATAGCCTCGGCTATCACTTCCTTTTGACGGCCGTGATGGTCAAGCGGATTAAGGCGCCCTGTAGTTACCAGTTGCGTTGCTTCTGGGAGTATGGGTTCGAGTCACTTCTGGGGTGTGAGTTTTCATTCGCATATAGTCCTGGGGACCATTCAGGCTTGTTCGCATTTGTGTTCCTCACGTGTGCCCCAAAGAATGAGGTGATTTGGTGAAATGCTATGCCCAAGATTACCATCCGAGTTGCCGTCGGGGAAGTGGCTCAAATAGCCTCGGCTATCACTTCCTTTTGACGGCCGTGATGGTCAAGTGGATTAATGCGCCCTGTAGTTACCAGTTGCGTTGCTTCTGGGAGTATGGGTTCGAGTCACTTCTGGGGTGTGAGTTTTCATTCATATATATATATATATATATTTTATATATATATATATATATATATATATATATATATATATATATATATTATATAAATATATATATATATATATATATATATATATATATATATATATATATATATATATATATATATATATATATATATATATATATATATATATATGCGAACAAGCCTGAATGGTCCCCAGGACAATATGCAACTGAAAACTCACACCCCAGAAGTGACTCGAACCCATACTCCCAGGAGCCACGCAACTGGTATGTACAAGACGCCTTAATCCACTTGACCATCACGACCGGACAAAATGAGGTGATAGCCGAGGCAATTTGAACCACCCCACCGCCGGCACTCGAATAGTAATCTTGGGCATAGCATTTTACCAAATCACCTCATTCGGCTATCACCTCATTTTGTCCGGTCGTGATGGTCAAGTGGATTAAGGCGTCTTGTACATACCAGTTGCGTGGCTCCTGGGAGTATGGGTTCGAATCACTTCTGGGGTGTGAGTTTTCAGTTGCATATTGTCCTGGGGACCATTCAGGCTTGTTCGCATTTGTGTTCCTCACGTGTGCCCCAGGGAATGAGGTGATTTGATGAAATGCTATGCCCAAGATTACCATCCGAGTGCCGGCGGTGAAGTGGTTCAAATAGCTTCGGCTATCGCTTCCTTGTGTCCGGTCGTGATGGTCAAGCGGATTAAGGCGTCCCTGTACATACCAGTTGCGTTGCTCCCCGTAACCCGGGGGGATATTAATAGGGTATTAAAAGTATCAACACAGGACAGAACACGAAACAATGGATATAAATTGGATAAGTTTAGATTTAGGAAAGACTTGGGTAAATACTGGTTCAGTAACAGGGTTGTTGATTTGTGGAACCAATTGCCGCGTAACATTGTGGAGGTGGGGTCCCTCGATTGTTTCAAGCACGGGTTGGACAAGTATATGAGTGGGATTGGGTGGTTATAGAATAGGAGCTGCCTCGTATGGGCCAATAGGCCTTCTGCAGTTACCTTTGTTCTTATGTTCTTATGTTCCTGGCAGTATGGGTTCGAGTCACTGCTGGGGTGTGAGTTTTCAGTTGTATATTGTCCTGGGGACCATTCAGGCTTGTTTGCATATATATATATATATATATATATATATATATATATATATATATATATATATATATATATATATATATATATATATATATATATATATATATATATATATATGCAAACAAGCCTGAATGGTCCCCAGGACTATATACAACTGAAAACTCACACCCCAGAAGTGACTCGAACCCATACTCCCACAACTGGTATGTACAGGGACGCCTTAATCCGCTTGACCATCACGACCGGACATAAGGAAGTGATAGCCGAGGCTATATGAACCACTTCCCCGCCGGCACTCGGATGGTAATCTTGGGCATAGCATTTTATCAAATCACCTCATTCTTTGGGGCACACGTGAGGAACACAAATGCAAACAAGCCTGAATGGTCCCCAGGACTATATACAACTGAAAACTCACACCCCAGAAGTGACTCGAACCCATACTCCCACAACTGGTATGTACAGGGACGCCTTAATCCGCTTGACCATCACGACCGGACATAAGGAAGTGATAGCCGAGGCTATATGAACCACTTCCCCGCCGGCACTCGGATGGTAATCTTGGGCATAGCATTTTATCAAATCACCTCATTCTTTGGGGCACACGTGAGGAACACAAATGCAAACAAGCCTGAATGGTCCCCAGGACTATATACAACTGAAAACTCACACCCCAGAAGTGACTCGAACCCATACTCCCACAACTGGTATGTACAGGGACGCCTTAATCCGCTTGACCATCACGACCGGACATAAGGAAGTCGTGATGGTCAAGCGGATTAAGGCGTCCCTGTACATACCAGTTGTGGGAGTATGGGTTCGAGTCACTTCTGGGGTGTGAGTTTTCAGTTGTATATAGTCCTGGGGACCATTCAGGCTTGTTTGCATTTGTGTTCCTCACGTGTGCCCCAAAGAATGAGGTGATTTGATAAAATGCTATGCCCAAGATTACCATCCGAGTGCCGGCGGGGAAGTGGTTCATATAGCCTCGGCTATCACTTCCTTATGTCCGGTCGTGATGGTCAAGCGGATTAAGGCGTCCCTGTACATACCAGTTGTGGGAGTATGGGTTCGAGTCACTTCTGGGGTGTGAGTTTTCAGTTGTATATAGTCCTGGGGACCATTCAGGCTTGTTTGCATTTGTGTTCCTCACGTGTGCCCCAAAGAATGAGGTGATTTGATAAAATGCTATGCCCAAGATTACCATCCGAGTGCCGGCGAGGAAGTGGTTCATATAGCCTCGGCTATCACTTCCTTATGTCCGGTCGTGATGGTCAAGCGGATTAAGGCGTCCCTGTACATACCAGTTGTGGGAGTATGGGTTCGAGTCACTTCTGGGGTGTGAGTTTTCAGTTGTATATAGTCCTGGGGACCATTCAGGCTTGTTTGCATTTGTGTTCCTCACGTGTGCCCCAAAGAATGAGGTGATTTGATAAAATGCTATGCCCAAGATTACCATCCGAGTGCCGGCGGGGAAGTGGTTCATATAGCCTCGGCTATCACTTCCTTATGTCCGGTCGTGATGGTCAAGCGGATTAAGGCGTCCCTGTACATACCAGTTGTGGGAGTATGGGTTCGAGTCACTTCTGGGGTGTGAGTTTTCAGTTATATATATATATATATATATATATATATATATATATATATAACCTAAGCTTTTAATAATCAAGTAATTCATTTGTATTATCTAACTCGGTATAATTTGTCCCAAAGATCAACCACCTACTTCTAAACCATAATTTACCCTTATATATCAGGTTTGAGTAGCAACACTTGCAAATTTGTTGATGATACAAAAGTCAGTAGGGAAATAACAAAGAAGAAGACTCACTAACACTTCAAGTTTATCTAAATAGGGTTTTGAAATGGTCAAAATATTGGGAGATGCAGTTTAATGCTGATAAATGTAAAGTTCTGAGGCTAGGTAATGATGATAGAGTTACATGATACGAGCTTGATGGTGTTGAGATTGCGAAGTCGGATTGCGAAAGGGATCTGGGAGTTATGATTAGTAAGAATTTAAAACCATACGATCAATGCATGAATGCTCGTAATAAGGCAAATAGGACACTGGGATTTATTAATCGAAGCGTTAGTAACAAGACACCTGGTGTGGTTCTACAGCTATATCTAACTCTGGTTAGGCCCTATTTAGATTATGCAGTTCAGTTTTGGTCGCCGTACTATAGAATGGATATAAATTCACGTGAACGTCTACAGCGTAGGATGACTAAGTTAATTCCCCAAATTAGAAATCTTTCATATGAAGAAAGATTAACAAAGGTTAAGTTGCATTCACTGGAAAGGCGAAGAGTTAGAGGTGACATGATAGAGGTTTACAAGTGGATGAATGGACATAACAAAAGGGATATTAATAGGGTATTAAAAGTATCAACACAAGACAGAACACGAAACACTGGGTATAAATTGGATAAGTTTAGATTTAGGAAATACTTGGGTAAATACTGTTTCAGTAACAGGGTTGTTGATTTGTGTAGCGGTTTACCGCGTATCGTGGTAGAGGTGGGGTCCCTCGATTGTTTCAAGCGTTGGTTGGACATGTATATGAGTGGGATTGGGTGGTTATAAATAGGAGCTGCCTCGTATGGGCCAATAGGCCTTCTGCAGTTGCCTTTGTTCTTATGTTCTTCCGTGTTAATTTCCCTACCGATTTTTGTATTATCTGCAAATCTGCAGATGTTGCTACTCAAACCTGAATTTTAATCATTTATATATATTATAAACAACAGAGGTCCCAGGACAGAGCCTTGAGGCACTCCACTAACAACATTATCCCACTCCGACTTAACCCCATTTATACTAACTCTGTTTCCTTTGGAATAGCAATGCCCTAATCCAACTTAATATAGCACCCCCAATACCATGAGCCTCTATTTTTTTAATCAGTCTTTAATATCTTGAGGACTTTATTTTATTATTAACATCTTTATTGACAAAATTAATTACAATTTTGCCTAATCTGAGGATTTCGATTAAGTCTTATTAAAGTGAGGATAATGCTGGTAATCACTGTCACCCAGGACAGAGAACATAAGAATATAAGAACAATGGTTAAGGGTTTGCTATCCGGGAGCTGGAATTGGTGATATTATTGGAAACATGAATGATATTATGACGGGAAATGGGAACAAACCCATTATTTGTATTAGTGCAGGGGGAAATGATGTTGGACGAGTTAGGAATGTGGAACTAATACAGAGATTCAGGACAACCATTGAATTAGTTAGGAAAAAGGGAGGAATCCCGATCATATGTGGCATTCTTCCAAGAAAGGGAGTGGGTAATGAATGGATGTCGAGGGCACTTGGTATCAATTGCCGGCTGGAAAGATATTGCAAATCAAATGCAATATCTTTCATAGACAACATTAGAACATAAGAACAAAGGCAACTGCAGAAGGCCTATTGGCCCATACGAGGCAGCTCCTATTTATAACCACCTAATTCCACTCATATAATTGTCCAACCCGCGCTTGAAACAATCGAGGGACCCCACCTCCAGCACGTTACGCGGTAATTGGTTCCACAAATCAACAACCCTGTTACTGAACCAGAATTTACCCAAGTCTTTCCTAAATCTTAACTTATCCAATTTATACCCATTGTTTCGTGTTCTGTCTTGTGTTGATACTTTTAATACCCTATTAATATCCCCTTTGTTATGTCCATTCACCCACTTGTAAACCTCTATCATGTTACCCCTAACTCTTCGCCTTTCCAGTGAATGCAACTTAAGCTTTGTTAATCTTTCTTCATATGAAAGATTTTTAATTTGGGGAATTAACTTAGTCATCCTACGCTGGACACGTTCAATTGAATTTATATCCATTCTATAATATGGCGACCAAAACATAAGAACATAAGAACATAAGAACAAAGGTAACTGCAGAAGGCCTATTGGCCCATACGAGGCAGCTCCTATTCTATAACCACCCAATCCCACTCATATACTTGTCCAACCCGCGCTTGAAACAATCGAGGGACCCCACCTCCACCACGTTACGCGGCAATTGGTTCCACAAATCTACAACCCTGTTACTGAACCAGTATTTACCCAAGTCTTTCCTAAATCTAAACTTATCCAATTTATACCCATTGTTTCGTGTTCTGTCCTGTGTTGATACTTTTAATACCCTATTAATATCCCCCTTGTTATGTCCATTCACCCACTTGTAAACCTCTATCATGTCGCCCCTAACTCTTCGCCTGAATTGCATAATCTAAATGGGGCCTAACTAGTGCAAGATATAGCTTAAGAACCACTCCAGGTGTCTTGTTACTGTTGTTGTTGTTAAAGATTTAGCTATTCAGGACGGAGTGTCCATGTAGCACGGGCTATGGTGAGCCCGTAATTGAGTTTGGTGATATACATGATAACCTTTTTCCTGTGATGTTTAGGTCTAAGTTTAAAATGGAGGAGAGGACTTCTCCTTTTTCCCTGCTTATTTTGTCGCTTCTGTTTTATTGCACTGGTTTTAATCTTGTTTTATTAACATTATCTTGGTGGCGGATGTAGATGCAGAATGCTCACTAATGAGTCCCATTCCTCAACAGCTTTTCTAATCATTGTAGTCGCGGTGGAATGTGCATCTAATGCAGCTGCTGTCATTGGATTAATGTTGAGTTTGATGCGCAGGGGTTCAGTAGCTTCACATTCTAGTAAGTAGTGCAATAGCGGCGCCTCTGCCTCAGTTTCACAGATGTGACACTCTTTAACTATTGGGTTCATTACCTCCCAGCAGCACTTGTACCCAAGTCTGAGTCTGTGTATGGCTACTGCAATGTCTCTGGATATCTCTTTGCCAGACTTGAAAGAGGAGTAACCAGTGGCTTGTTCATACCATATCGCAGTGGATCTTCCTTCCGCTACTTTGGCTCTGTGGCGACTTTTGATAGTTGAGAATATTTTCTTCTTGATTTGCTCCTTTACATAAGAACATAAGAACAAAGGCAACTGCAGAAGGCCTGTTGGCCCATACGAGGCAGCTCCTATTCTATAACCACCCAATCCCACTCATATACTTGTCCAACCCGTGCTTGAAACAATCGAGGGACCCCACCTCCACAATGTTACGCGGCAATTGGTTCCACAAATCAACAACCCTGTTACTGAACCAGTATTTACCCAAGTCTTTCCTAAATCTAAACTTATCCAATTTATATCCATTGTTTCGTGTTCTGTCCTGTGTTGATACTTTTAATACCCTATTAATATCCCCCCGGTTATGTCCATTCATCCACTTGTAAACCTCTATCATGTCACCCCTAACTCTTCGCCTTTCCAGTGAATGCAACTTAAGCTTTGTTAATCTTTCTTCATATGAAAGATTATCTGTGAGAAACTTGGAGGGATTTGAACCTGTACAACAGGTAGAGCAGTGGCAGTTTTTGCTAGTGAGTCTGCCTTTTCATTACCCTTTATGCCAATGTGACTTGGTATCCAATTTAGGGTGATTGACAGCCCTCGATTATGGGCATCTTTTCCTATATGTTGAATTTCTGTGAGGAGTTGTATATTATCTCTGTGCTGACTGGATAACAATGCCTGGAGCGAAGATTTAGAGTCTGTATGAATGATGACATCATGTAAATTATTCTCAATTGTATAGTTTATTACCTCCTTCAGGGCATATAATTCTGTTTGCAATGTTGAGCACCCACTATTCATGCTCCAGTAAGCTTCATGGTTGGTAGTGTAAACTACTGCCCCAGCAGAACCTTTTTCTTGATCAACTGATCCGTCTGTGAAGATGTGAGTCGTTGTGGGTCTAGAGATAGTTTCCATTTGTTGCTCTATTACTTCCTTGAGCCTCTGCGGGTCACATGCTGATTTTTTAACTGATAATCTTTCAGTGATTATCTTTAGAGTCGATTCTTCCCATGGAGGAGGCTGTCGAAAGTGTTGATATGGTCTATCTTCCCCTTTGTTTTTAATGGTCCATTTCATGTCCATTTTCTCTAAAATCTTGACCACATTATCCATCCATGAGCTTGTTCTATACTGTAGGTTTTTCTGAAAGGATCTCTGTATGCTGTCTTTGATTGACAGCCTGGCAGTTGTTCCAGTAAGTTTTCCTATTATGGTGGCTATCCTTTGTTTCATCCTGTTTTCTAATGCTGGTAAATTTGTTTCCATTCTAAGTTTCTCTCTACGCGTCCATATAGGTGCTCCAAGCATTGTTCGCAGAGCATCATTTTGAGACACTTCCAGTTTCTCCCACTGGTTATCACTGAGGGATGTAAGAGCAGGAGCAGCATAGTCGACGAGTGACCTAACTGCTTGAACGTAGTACATTTTGAGTACTGGTAGAGATGCACCCTCTCTAAGACTGGTCAGAGAGCGCAAAACTGAGTTTCTGGCTTTACAGCGTTGCCGAAGATATTCAATTTCTTGAGTGAATTTCAACTGGTTGTCTATTATGACTCCTAGGTATTGAAAAGAGGTAACCCACTCAATTTCTTGTCCTTGTATTGCCAGTCTGATGTCTTGAGTTCTCATTTTAACGGCCATTGCTTTTGTTTTATTGCTGTTTATTTTCACTGCTATGCGTTCCGCTTCCTTGCTGATAATATCTAGGCATTTTTGTGCATGGTTCCTTGCACCTTTGACATTGATGATGACCACAAAGTCGTCTGCATAGTTAAGAAGTTTGGCTTTTGGTAGCTTAAGCTTCATGAATTGTTCCATGAGACAGTTGAAGAGGAAGGGGCTTAGTATTCCTCCCTGCGGAGTTCCATTTTCCAGCCTCTTTGAGGTCGATGTTTTTCCTTGGAATTTGACTTTAGCTTCTCGGTTAAGCAGGCTTCCTTTGGCAAAAGCAAGAGCGTGTCCTTTGATTTCCTTATCCACAAGGCAGCACAGTGTAGCTGGAGCACTGGCTAACTCGAAGGCTTTTTCAAGATCTAGAAAAATAAGGATTCCAGGTTTGTCATTGATTTTATCCAGGAGGGAGGTAAGGCATTTTGTGGTTCCAACACCTTTTCTGTAAGCAAACATATTTTGGTGTAGTGGATTGGCTTTCCATTCAATTCGATTAAGGGCCATTCTTTCTGCAGTTTTAGCCAGACAGCTTGTTAATGAGATGGGTCTTGGATTTCCTGGGTCTTTAGGTTTTGGAATGGGAACTACAGTGAGAGGTTGTGTTAACCCGGAGCTCCTGAGTGTTGTTATATTATCATAGCAATATGGAAGTTGTAGTTAAGGACCTGGTGACTCTAGTGGGAGCCCTGAGGACAGAGTTGGACTTTCTGCGGGAGGAGGTGCGTCAGCTGAAAGAACAACGAGAAGTAACGAAGGAGGAGACCAGCAGTAAAGGGACCTCGTCTTGGAGAGTTGTTAAAGACAGGGGCCTTAAGAAGACTTTGATAAAGCCGCCTTCAAACGCCATAGCAACCTCTAATTCATTTGACGTTTTGGAGGACGAGTGCTGTGGAGAGACTGTGGATCGCGCAAAAGGGAAAGCAACGAAGAGAAAGGAAGCGCAGGCCCCTCAGAGGGTAAAGGAAGTACCTAAGCAAACATTAGTTGTGGGAGATTCCCAGATAAGGTATTTGGATAGAACGTTTTGTGCAAGAGATAGGGGGAACAGGTTAAGGGTTTGCTATCCCGGAGCTGGCATTGGTGATATTATAAACAACATGAATGATATTATGGCTGGTAATGGGAACAATCCCATTATTTGCATTAGCGTGGGAGGAAATGATGTTGGTCGAGTTAGGAGTGAGGAACTGATTCAGAGGTATAAAACAGCCATAGAGTTAGTTAGGAGCAAGGGAGGAATCCCGATCATATGTGGCATTCTTCCAAGAAAGGGAGTGGGAAATGAATGGATATCGAGGGCACTTGGTGTCAATTGCCGGCTGGAAAGATATTGCAAATCAAATGCAATATCTTTCATAGACAACTGGGAACACTTCTATGGAAGAAATGAAATGTATGCTCGTGATGGGGTGCATCTATCGAGAGCTGGGGTTGTTGCTGTTGCGAACTCGTTAGAAGAAGTGGTTAGAGGTGTTTGTTTGGGTTTAAACTGTTAGTAGATAGAGGTATGGGAATTGATTTGGAGGAAGGAGGTAATAAAAGTATGTGTTTGTGGGAGAAAGGAATTGGCAAAACGACCAGGGAAAGAGAAGGTCCGCAAAATAACAATTCACTTAGGGTATATTACACTAACAGTAGAAGTCTAAGAAATAAAATTAACGAATTAAATGCTCTTGTCTGCACAGAAAAAATAGATATTATTGCACTTACCGAAACGTGGATGAATGTAGAAAATAGAGAACTATTAGCTGAATATCAAATATATGGATTTAAACTATTTCACACAGATAGATATATTAGACGAGGAGGTGGAGTAGCCATATATGTTAGGGACAATTTGAAATGTAGTCTCAAAGAGGGAATCAAAACAGAGCCCCACACAGAAACTATTTGGATTGAATTAAACGAAAAAGCTAATAATATTATAATAGGAGTAATATATAGGCCACCAAATTTAGACAGAATGGAAGCAAAGCATCTATGGGATGAAATATCTAGAGCATCTAGATCTAACAGTATTTAAGTCATGGGTGACTTTAATTTTAGCGGAATAAACTGGTTGAACAAAACAGGGAATAGTGAAGCAGAAGATTTTCTAGAATTAATTGACGATTGCTTTCTTACGCAACACATTAAGGAACCAACACGGGAAAATAATATTTTAGATTTAGTGTTAACTAACAGGGAAACGCAAATTAATGACATCGAAATAGGGAGTGAGCTAGGGAGCAGTGATCACAAAGAAATCAGATTTAGCATAGAATGGAATAGACCAGTAGGAGAAAATTCTGTTAAAGTGCCAGATTTTCGAAAAGCTGATTTTAATAGCCTAAGAAATTTTTTGGGGCAAATTGATTGGAAAGTCTTGGGTATGGGGTGTGGGCCGGTCTTGGAGCGAGACATGAACCCAGCGATAGGTGACTTAAATGGGGATTTCGATGTGGATTCAATATATAACTTATTTAAGAATATTCTAAACAAAGCACAGGAACGTAGTATACCATACAAATTGAATAGATCGAATACTAATGACCCAAAGTGGATAACAAAGAATTTGAAGAACCTTGTAGGTAAAAAGAGAGCTTGGTACAAAAGGATTAAAAATGGGGAGGTCACTTTAGAACAGGAATTCATACAACTGGTTAGAAATGTTAAAAAAGAGATAAGGAAAGCAAAAAGAAACTATGAAGTTCGCATAGCAGGGCAAGCAAAGACAAATCCTAAAGGGTTTTTTCAGTTATATCGTACTAAGACTAGGGAAAGGATAGGTCCATTAAAAACTGAGACAGGTCAAATAACAGATAGTGATGAAGAGATGAGTAGTATTTTTAATAAATATTTTGTATCTGTATTTACTAAAGAGGAACTTAACAATATGCCTTCAGCCGAACAAGTCTATGTGGGTGGGGACGAGGACAGGTTGACGAGTTTAGCAGTTACCAGGGAGGATGTTCTTAAACAAATAGTAAAACTCAAACCAAACAAATCCCCAGGGCCGGATGAAGTGTTTGCCAGGGTGCTTAAAGAATGCAAAGAGGAGCTTTGTGACCCACTGTCAACCATATTTAATAAATCAATAGAGTCAGGCAGAGTGCCAGAGTTTTGGAAAGTTGCTAATGTGATACCAGTTTTTAAGAAAGGAGATAGATCACTTGCGTCTAACTATCGACCAATTAGCCTAACGTCTATTGTGGGAAAGTTACTCGAATCCATAATAGCAAATAAAATTCGTCTTCATCTTGAAAAACATAAATTAATAATTGAGTCGCAACATAAGAACATAAGAACATAAGAACAAAGGTAACTGCAGAAGGCCTATTGGCCCATACGAGGCAGCTCCTATTCTATAACCACCCAATCCCACTCATATACTTGTCCAACCCGTGCTTGAAACAATCGAGGGACCCCACCTCCACAATGTTACGCGGCAATTGGTTCCACAAATCAACAACCCTGTTACTGAACCAGTATTTACCCAAGTCTTTCCTAAATCTAAACTTATCCAATTTATATCCATTGTTTCGTGTTCTGTCCTGTGTTGATACTTTTAATACCCTATTAATATCCCCCCGGTTATGTCCATTCATCCACTTGTAAACCTCTATCATGTCACCCCTAACTCTTCGCCTTTCCAGTGAATGCAACTTAAGCTTTGTTAATCTTTCTTCATATGAAAGATTTCTAATTTGGGGAATTAACTTAGTCATCCTACGCTGGACACGTTCAAGTGAATTTATATCCATTCTATAATATGGCGACCAAAACTGAACTGCATAATCTAAATGGGGCCTAACTAGAGCAAGATATAGCTTGAGAACCACACCAGGTGTCTTGTTACTAACGCTGCGATTAATAAATCCAAGTGTCCGATTTGCCTTATTACGAACATTTATGCATTGATCCTTTTGTTTTAAATTCTTACTAATCATAACTCCCAGATCCCTTTCGCAATCCGACTTCGCAATCACAACACCATCTAGCTCGTATCTTGTAACTCTATCATCATTACCTAACCTCAGAACTTTACATTTATCAGCATTAAACTGCATCTGCCAATCCTTTGACCATTTCAAAACCCTATCTAGATCAACTTGAAGTGATAGTGAGTCCTCCTCCGAATTAATTTCCCTACCGATTTTCGTATCATCGGCAAATTTGCAAATGTTGCTACTCAAACCTGAATCTAAATCATTTATATATATTATAAACAACAGAGGTCCCAGGACAGAGCCTTGAGGCACTCCACTTACAACATTTTCCCACTCTGACTTGATTCCATTTATACTAACTCTCTGTTTCCTTTGGTATAGCCATGCCCTAATCCAGCTTAATATAGCACCCCCAATACCATGAGACTCTATTTTTTTAATCAGTCTTTCATGTGGCACTGTATCAAAAGCTTTGCTAAAGTCAAGGTATACAACATCGCAATCCTTACCACTATCAACTGCCTCAACAATGCTAGAATAAAAAGATAACAAATTTGTTAAACATGAACGGCCATTTATAAAACCATGTTGCGACTCAATTATTAATTTATGTTTTTCAAGATGAAGACGAATTTTATTTGCTATTATAGATTCGAGTAACTTTCCCACAATAGACGTTAGGCTAATTGGTCGATAGTTAGACGCAAGTGATCTATCTCCTTTCTTAAAAACTGGTATCACATTAGCAACTTTCCAAAACTCTGGCACTCTGCCTGACTCTATTGATTTATTAAATATGGTTGACAGTGGGTCACAAAGCTCCTCTTTGCATTCTTTAAGCACCCTAGCAAACACTTCATCCGGCCCTGGGGATTTGTTTGGTTTGAGTTTTACTATTTGTTTAAGAACATCCTCCCTGGTAACTGCTAAACTCGTCAACCTGTCCTCGTCCCCACCCACATAGACTTGTTCGGCTGAAGGCATATTGTTAAGTTCCTCTTTAGTAAATACAGATACAAAATATTTATTAAAAATACTACTCATCTCTTCATCACTATCATCAACATGGTTTTATAAATGGCCGTTCATGTTTAACTAATTTGTTATCTTTTTATTCTAGCATTGTTGAGGCAGTTGATAGTGGTAAGGATTGCGATGTTGTATACCTTGACTTTAGCAAAGCTTTTGATACAGTGCCACATGAAAGACTGATTAAAAAGATAGAGTCTCATGGTATTGGGGGTGCTATATTAAGCTGGATTAGGGCATGGCTATACCAAAGGAAACAGAGAGTTAGTATAAATGGAATCAAGTCAGAGTGGGAAAATGTTGTAAGTGGAGTGCCTCAAGGCTCTGTCCTGGGACCTCTTTTGTTTATAATATATATAAATGATTTAGATTCAGGTTTGAGTAGCAACATTTGCAAATTTGCCGATGATACGAAAATCGGTAGGGAAATTAATTCGGAGGAGGACTCACTATCACTTCAAGTTGATCTAGATAGGGTTTTGAAATGGTCAAAGGATTGGCAGATGCAGTTTAATGCTGATAAATGTAAAGTTCTGAGGTTAGGTAATGATGATAGAGTTACAAGATACGAGCTAGATGGTGTTGTGATTGCGAAGTCGGATTGCGAAAGGGATCTGGGAGTTATGATTAGTAAGAATTTAAAACAAAAGGATCAATGCATAAATGTTCGTAATAAGGCAAATCGGACACTTGGATTTATTAATCGCAGCGTTAGTAACAAGACACCTGGTGTGGTTCTCAAGCTATATCTTGCTCTAGTTAGGCCCCATTTAGATTATGCAGTTCAGTTTTGGTCGCCATATTATAGAATGGATATAAATTCACTTGAACGTGTCCAGCGTAGGATGACTAAGTTAATTCCCCAAATTAGTAATCTTTCATATGAAGAAAGATTAACAAAGCTTAAGTTGCATTCATTGGAAAGGCGAAGAGTTAGGGGTGACATGATAGAGGTTTACAAGTGGATGAATGGACATAACCGGGGGGATATTAATAGGGTATTAAAAGTATCAACACAGGACAGAACACGAAACAATGGGTATAAATTGGATAAGTTTAGATTTAGGAAAGACTTGGGTAAATACTGGTTCAGTAACAGGGTTGTTGATTTGTGGAACCAATTGCCGCGTAACATTGTGGAGGTGGGGTCCCTCGATTGTTTCAAGCGCGGGTTGGACAAGTATATGAGTGGGATTGGGTGGTTATAGAATAGGAGCTGCCTCGTATGGGCCAATAGGCCTTCTGCAGTTACCTTTGTTCTTATGTTCTTAAATATAATTGCACTGTTCCAAGAGAGTGGTCGGGTTCTTGTCACCCATACTCTGTTGATGAGATTCAAGAAGGCTTCTTCACCCTTTTCTCCTAGCTTGGCTAGCATGTTGTAAGTGATTTTGTCCTCGCCTGGAGCTGTATTTTTAGTTTTCTTTGTAGCACTTCTGAGTTCTTTTAGATTGAAAGGTTGGTCTAGTTCGTCAGGTAAGGCTAAAGCATCATCTATTTTTTTCCATCTTGCTTGAAGTCTTTGTTGGTGAGTCAGAGTTGCTTGAGGAAGTTGAGTGGAACTGGCTCTTGAAGCAAATAGATTTGCTAGCCTTTCTGCTTCTTGCTCTGGATGAACATGGTGCGGCGGAGCAGGAGACGATTTTCCTTTGGCCTTGTTGATCTGCCTCCAGATGTCGCCCACGGACGTATGCTGATTTAGCTTGGCATACCACTCGAGCCATTTTTCTTCTTGGATTTTTGCTGTTTCTTCGTGCACATGATCTCGGAAAGCTCTAAGAAGTCCTAGATTAGCTTCGGTTCTATCTCTTCTGAAATTCTTTCATGCACGATTTAGTCTGTTATGTAGCTCTTTGATCCTATCACAGTAATACCATTGGTCCTTGTGTTGTTGGGTAATTGTTTTCCTCTTGGGGATGGCGTGATTTGCTGCTCTATGTATTGCATTTACTAAATCTTTTTCCATTTCTTCGGTGTTGTCAGGAGGAGTGTAGTTTTGGTGCCAAGTTTCGAGAGCTTCCTGAAACTTCGTCCAATCTGCTTTGATAAAGTCCCATCCGGGCTCGGGAGCTGGAGGTCTGGGAGGTAGTGCTATATTAATAACTGTTTTTGTAGCAAAGTGATCACTAGTCAGAACATGATCCACTGACCAATGACACAACTCATAAACACTGGTGGAAACAAACGTGAGATCCAACTTTCCCCCACCAGTGTGGGTTGGTTCCGTCAAATTAAGCAGACTGATTTCTGGCACTTCATCCAAAAGATGTTCAATATGTCTTCCGTTGGCGTCGGTTCTTGGTGAATCAAGAAGTAATTCACTATGAGCGTTGAAGTCACCAGAGATGATAGTAGGTGTAGTGACTGCTATTTCAAAGATTGTTGAGAGATCCATGTCATGTTCTCTCTGGCTCTTGTATACATTGAAAATGGACAGCGTTGAGTTCCTCATAGTGAGCTTAACTCCCATAATTTCGACGTTCTCGTCACAGTTGGGCAGGTGTGTGATTGCCGTGGCATTGATATGATTTCTTTCTAGAATTGAAATGCCTCTGGTGCCACCTTGTGCCATAGGGCAGTGGAATCCTTGATATTCTGGGATATTGATAAATCTGCCAGTCCTGGTGAGTGTTTCTTGGAGTAGAACAATATCAATGCTATCCTTGAGAAGCATTGCTCTGAGTGTTTGTGTTTTGCTTTTGAATCCTTGAATATTCCATTGTATAATTTTGAGATTGTCCATTTTTCCGTTTATAGTGGAATCATTGAGTCCATGGTTTTTATAGTACTGGTTTTCCCGACCGTTTGTGTCTTCTTGGCTAGAGTGGAGACTTTCTTCTTGGCGGGTGAGGAGACTCCTGGTTGGGCCGAAGCGCCCCTGCTACATCCAGCCACTGAGGCACCCGATGATGCAGGGATCATCATTTCTGCCTGGGAGGTCCCGGAGGCAACGGCAGGCATGTTCGCCCTGCCGCCCCGATCCATTCTGTTGCTGTCTCCCAGAGGAGCAGCGCCCCCCTGCCCCCTCCAGTTGTTGGAGGCCCCGTCCTTGCCCAGACCAGAAGGACCCGGCGCGCCAGACTGTTGCTGATCTTCATTTATTCGGACTTGCCGAAGGGTGTACCACTGGCTTTTTACCGAGGGTCTGGTCGATTGGGGTCTCGAAGTAGTTACTTTGGGTTGCTGGGTTGATCCGAAAGCTAGTATTCTTTTTACCCTCTCTGGATATCGTTTGTTCCAGGCGTGATGTGTATCCCCGCAGTTCGGGCATTTTGCTTTCGTTTGTCTGCCTTCTTTGTGCAGATTCTTGCATATGTCGGTATTATGGAGCTCGCTACATACACCACATCGTTCCGGGCCTCTGCAGCCATCTTTGTGGTGGCCGAAGCGCTGACATCTGTAACAGCGCATGGGTTCTGGGTTGTATAGTCTCAGCCTGAATTGACCATAGATGCCAACACTCAGAGTGTTGATGCAAGGTCCTTTTATTGTTACAAGAACCTGTCTTGTTTCAATATTGTTGTGCTTGCATCTTTCCGCCGTTGTGACATTTGGGCATTCCAGGAGTCTGTTTGCATGAACTTCGACCGTGAAATTTTGAACTATCATTTTGGTGATTTTTTCATCTGGTTTCAGTTCCACTAGGTGTTCTGTGTTCCTGAGGTTTGTGATTATATCCGGATTAGCTGTGGATATGTTATATCTACCTCTAATGTCGGGCTTGGCTCTAAGATCTGATCCTGGATTATTCTTTTCCAGTGCGGCAATGAAAGCATAAGTGGGACCATCCACTGGTTTTTTGGTCTTGAATATGGTCCTTGGCATTGGTTTGGGTGCTGCTCTTGAGTTCTGGTTTACTTCTAGTTTGGTTTCTTTGGACGTTTCTTCGGTTCTTCTTCGTTTGTTAGCCTTTCCGTTGCCTACAAGTTGCCACGGTGCTTCGTTTAGGGTTGGGTCGTCTTCAGCAATTTTCCTTGCTCTTGCTACTATATCACTGTGTCCTTCTGACGTTAATAATTCAAGAAGGATGGTTAGGAAAGTCATATCCTGGGGAGACATGGCAACACTGTACTAAAAGAGTAACTGAGGGAGTGACTGTAACTGTGTACTGCTACACTCAGCGACTGAAGTGAAGGGTATATTACACTAACAGTAGAAGTCTAAGAAATAAAATTAACGAATTAAATGCTCTTGTCTGAACAGAAAAAATAGATATTATTGCACTTACCGAAACGTGGATGAATATAGAAAATAGAGAACTAGTAGCGGAATATAAAAAAATGGATTTAAACTATTTCACACAGATCGATATATTAGACGAGGAGGTGGAGTAGCCATATATGTTAGAGACAATTTGAAATGTAGTCTCAAAGAGGGAATCAAAACTGAGCCACACAGAAACTATTTGGATAGAATTAAACGAAAAAGCAAAAAATATTATAATAGGAGTTATATATAGGCCACCAAATTCAGACAAAATGGAAGCAAAGCATCTATGGGATGAAATATCTAGAGCATCTAGATCTAAGAGTATTTATGTCATGAGTGACTTTAATTTTAGTGGAAAAAACTGGTTGAACAAAACAGGGAATAGTGAAGCAGACGATTTTCTAGAACTAATTGACGATTGCTTTCTTATGCAACAGAATTAAGGAACCAACACGGGAAAATAATATTTTAGATTTAGTGTTAGAATATAAGAACATAAGAACAAAGGCAACTGCAGAAGGCCTATCGGCCCGTACGAGGCAGCTCCTATTTCTCCTATGTGCTCAGAAAGTTAGGGCGGTACCAAAGCGAATTTTGGTTGTGGGAGATTCCCAGGTGAGGTATTTAGACAGAACGTTTTGTGCTAGAGATAGGGGAAACAGATTAAGGGTTTGCTATCCGGGAGCTGGAATTGGTGATATTGTTGAAAACATGAATGATATTATGACGGGAAATGGGAACAAACCCATTATTTGTATTAGTGCAGGGGGTAATGATGTTGGGCGAGTTAGGAGTGAGGAACTTATACAGAGATTCAGGACAGCCATTGAATTAGTTAGGAGCAAGGGAGGAATCCCGATCATATGTGGCATTCTTCCAAGAAAGGGAGTGGGAAATGAATGGATGTCGAGGGCACTTGGTGTCAATTGTCGGCTGGAAAGATATTGCAAATCAAATGCAATATCTTTCATAGACAACTGGGAACGCTTCTATGGAAGAAATGAAATGTGTGCTCGTGATGGGGTGCATCTATCGAGGGCTGGGGTTGTTGCTCTTGCGAACTCGTTGGAACCAGTGGTTAGAGGTGATTGTTTGGGTTTAAACTGTTAGTAGATAGTGGTATGGGAATTGATTTGGAGGAAGGAGGTAATAAAAGTATGTGTTCGTGGGAGAAAGGAATTGGCAAAATGATGAGGGAAAGAAAAGGGCCTCAAAATAACAATTCACTTAGGATATATTACACTAACGGTAGAAGTCTAAGAAATAAAATTAATGAATTAAATGCTCTTGTCTGCACAGAAAAAATAGATATTATTGCCCTTACCGAAACGTGGATGAACGTAGAAAATCGATAACTATTAGCTGAATATCAGATAAATGGATTTAAACTATTTCACACAGATAGATATATTAGACGAGGAGGGGGAGTAGCCATATATGTTAGGGACAATTTGAAATGTAGTCTCAAAGAGGGAATCAAAACTGAGCCACACACAGAAACTATTTGGATAGAATAATACGAAAAAGCAAATAATATTATAATAGGAGATATATAGGCCACTAAATTTAGACAGAATGGAAGCAAAGCATCTATGGAATGAAATATCTAGAGCATCTAGATCTAACAGTATTAATGTCATGGGTGAATTTAATTTGATTGGAATAAACTGGTTGAACAAAACAGGGAATAGTGAAGCAGAAGATTTTCTAGAATTAATTGACGATTGCTTTCTTACGCAACACATTAAGGAACCAACGCGGGAAAATAATATTTTAGATTTAGTGTAAACTAACAGGGAAACACAAATTAATGACATCGAAATAGGGAGTGAGCTTGGGAACAGTGATCACAAAGTAATCAGATTTACCATAGAATGGAATAGACCTGTAGGAGAAAATTCTGTTAAAGTGCCAGATTTTCGAAAAGCTGATTTTAATAGCCTAAGAAATTTTTTGGGTCAAATAGATTGGAAACTCTTGGGTATGGGGTGTGGGCCGGTCTTAGAGCGAGACATGAACCCAGCGATAGGTGACGTAAAAGGGGATTTCGATGTGGATTTAATATATAACATATTTAAGAATATTCTAAACAAAGCACAGGAACGTAGTATACCATACAAATTGAATAGGTCGAATACTAATGACCCAAAGTGGATAACAAAGAATTTAAAGAACCTTATAGGTAAAAAGAGAGCTTGGTACAAAAGGATTAAGAATGAGGAAGTCAGGTTAGAACAGGAATTCATACAACTGGTTAGAAATGTTAAAAAAGAGATTAGGAAAGCAAAAAGAAACTATGAAGTTCGCATAGCAGAGCAAGCAAAGTCAAATCCTAAAGGGTTTTTTCAGTTATATCGAACTAAGACTAGGGAAAGGATAGGTCCATTAAAATCTGAGACAGGTCAAATAACGGATAATGACAAGGAGATGAGTAGTATTTTTAACAAATATTTTATATCTGTATTTACTAAAGAAGAACTTAACAATATGCCTTCAGCGGAACAAGTCTATGTGGGTGGGGATGAGGACAGGTTGACTAGTTTAGCAGTTACCAGGGAGGATGTAATTAAACAATTAGAAAAACTAAAACCAAACAAATCCCCAGGGCCGGATGAAGTGTTTGCCAGGGTGCTTAAAGAATGCAAAGAGGAGCTTTCCGAGCCACTGTCTACCATATTTAATATATCAATAGAGTCAGGCAGAGTGCCAGAGTCATGGAAGGTAGCTAATGTGGTACCAATTTTTAAGAAAGGAGATAGATCACTTGCGTCAAACTATCGGCCAATTAGCCTAACGTCTGTTGTTGGAAAGTTACTTGAATCAATAATTGCAAATACAATTCATACCGATTTTCGTATCATCGGCAAATTTGCAAATGTTGCTACTCAAACCTGAATCTAAATCATTTATATATATTATAAACAACAGAGGTCCCAGGACAGAGCCTTGAGGCACTCCACTTACAACATTTTCCCACTCTGACTTGATTCCATTTAAACTAACTCTCTGTTTCCTTTGGTATAGCCATGCCCTAATCCAGTTTAATATAGCACCCCCAATACCATGAGCCTCTATCTTTTTAATCAGTCTTTCATGTGGCACTGTATCAAAAGCTTTGCTAAAGTCAAGGTACACAACATCACAATCTTTACCACTATCAACTGCCTCAACTATGCTAGAATAAAAAGATAACAAATTTGTTAAACATGAACGACCATTTATAAAACCATGTTGCGACTCAATTATTAATTTATGTTTTTCAAGATGAAGACGAATTTTATTTGCTATTATAGATTCGAGTAACTTTCTCACAATAGACGTTAGGCTAATTGTTGGATAGTTAGACGCAAGTGATCTATCTCCTTTCTTAAAAACTGGTATCACATTAGCAACTTTCCAAAACTCTGGCACTCTGCCTGACTCTATTGATTTATTAAATATGGTTGACAGTGGGTCACAAAGCTCCTCTTTGCATTCTTTAAGCACCCTGGCAAACACTTCATCCGGCCCTGGGGATTTGTTTGGTTTGAGTTTTACTATTTGTTTAAGAACATCCTCCCTGGTAACTGCTAAACTCGTCAACCTGTCCTCGTCCCCACCCACATAGACTTGTTCGGCTGAAGGCATATTGTTAAGTTCCTCTTTAGTAAATACAGATACAAAATATATATTAAAAATACTACTCATCTCTTCATCACTATCTGTTATTTGACCTGTCCCAGTTTTTAATGGACCTATCCTTTCCCTAGTCTTAGTACGATATAACTGAAAAAAACCTTTAGGATTTGTCTTTGCTTACCCTGCTATGCGAACTTCATAGTTTCTTTTTGCTTTCCTTATCTCTTTTTTAACATTTCTAACCAGTTGTACGAATTCCTGTTCTAAAGTGACCTCCCCATTTTTAATCCTTTTGTACCAAGCTCTCTTTTTACCTATAAGGTTCTTCAAATTCTTTGTTATCCACTTTGGGTCATTAGTATTCGATCTATTCAATTTATATGGTATACTACGTTCCTGTGCTTTGTTTAGAATATTCTTAAATAAGTTATATATTGAATCCACATCGAAATCCCCATTTAAGTCACCTATCGCTGGGTTCATGTCTCGCTCCAAGACTGGCCCACACCCCATACTCAAGACTTTCCAATCAATTTGACCCAAAAAATTTCTTAGGCTCATAAAATCAGCTTTTTGAAAATCTGGCACTTTAACAGAATTTTCTCCTACTGGTCTATTCCATTCTATGCTAAATCTGATTTCTTTGTGATCACTGTTTCCTAGCTCACTCCCTATTTCGATGTCATTAATTTGTGTTTCCCTGTTAGTTAACACTAAATCTAAAATTTTATTTTCCCGTGTTGGTTCCTTAATGTGTTGCGTAAGAAAGCAATCGTCAATTAATTCTAGAAAATCTTTTGCTTCACTATTCCCGGTTTTGTTCAACCTGATTATTCCGCTAAAATTAGAGTCACCTATGACATAAATACTGCTAGATCTAGATGCTCTAGATATTTCATCCCATAGGTGCTTTGCTTACATTCTGTCTAAATTTGGTGGCCTATATATAGCTCCTATTATAATAATATTAGCTTTTTCGTTTAATTCTATCCAAATAGTTTCTGTGTGTGGCTCAGTTTTGATTCCCTCTTTGAGACTACATTTCAAATTGTCTTTTTCATATATGGCTACTCCACCTCCTCGTCTAATATATCTGAGTGAAATAGTTTAAATCCATTTATTTGATATTCAGCTAATAGTTCTCTATTTTCTACATTCATCCACGTTTCGGTGCAATAATATCTGTTTTTTCTGTGCAGAAAAGAGCATTTAATTCGTTAATTTTATTTCTTAGACTTCTACTGTTAGTGTAATATATCCTAAGTGAATTGAAGAAGTGACAACTGGGAACACTTCCATGGAAGAAATGAAATGTATGCTCGTGATGGGGTGCATCTATCAAGGGCTGGGGTTTTTGCTCTTGCAAACTCGTTGGAACCACTGGTTAGAGGTGTTTGTTTGGGTTCAAACTGTTAGTAGATAGTGGTATGGGAATTGATTTGGAGGAAGGAGGTAATAAAAGTATGTGTTCGTGGGAGAAAGGAATTGGCAAAATGATCAGGGAAAGAAAAGGGCCTCAAAATAACAATTCACTTAGGGTATATTACACTAGCAGTAGAAATCTAAGAAATAAAATTAACGAATTAAATGCTCTTGTCTGAACAGAAAAAAATAGATATTATTGCACTTACCGAAACGTGGATGAATGTAGAAAATAGAGAATTAGTAGCTGAATATCAAATAAATGGATTTAAACTATTTCACACAGATCGATATATTAGACGGGGAGGGGGAGTAGCCATATATGTTAGGGACAATTTGAAATGTAGTCTCAAAGAGGGAATCAAAACTGAGCCACACACAGAAACTATTTGGATAGAATTAAACGAAAAAGCAAATAATATTATAATAGGAGTTATATATAGGCCACCAAATTTAGACAAAAAGGAAACAAAGCATCTATGGGATGAAATATCTAGAGCATCTAGATCTAACAGTATTTATGTCATGGATGACTTTAATTTTAGTGGAATAAACTAGTTGAACTAAACAGGGAATAGTGAAGCAGACGATTTTCTAGAACTAATTGACGATTGCTTTCCTACGCAACACATTAAGGAACCAACACGGGAAAATAATATTTTAGATTTAGTGTTAACTAACAGGGAAACACAAATTAATGACATCGAAATAGGGAGTGAGCTAGGGAACAGTGATCATAAAGAAATCAGATTTAGCATAGAATGGAATAGACCTGTAGGAGAAAATTCTGTTAAAGTGCCAGATTTTCGAAAAGCTGATTTTAATAGCCTAAGAAATTTTTTGAGTCAAATTGATTGGAAAGTCTTGAGTATGGGGTGGGGGCCGGTCTTGGAGCGAGACATGAACCCAGCGATAGGTGACGTAAATGGGGATTTTGATGTGGATTCAATATATAACTTATTTAAGAATATTCTAAACAAAGCACAGGAACGTAGTATACCATACAAATTGAATAGATCGAATACTAATGACCCAAAGTGGATAACAAAGAATTTAAAGAACCTTATAGGTAAAAGGAGAGCTTGGTACAAAAGGATTAAAAATGGGAAAGTCAGTTTAGAACAGGAATTCATACAACTGGTTAGAAATGTTAAAAAAGAGATAAGGAAAGCAAAAAGAAACTATGAAGTTCGTATAGCAGGGCAAGCAGAGACATAAGAACATAAGAACATAAGAACAAAGGTAACTGCAGAAGGCCTATTGGCCCATACGAGGCAGCTCCTATTCTATAACCACCCAATCCCACTCATATACTTGTCCAACCCGTGCTTGAAACAATCGAGGGACCCCACCTCCACAATGTTACGCGGCAATTGGTTCCACAAATCAACAACCCTGTTACTGAACCAGTATTTACCCAAGTCTTTCCTAAATCTAAACTTATCCAATTTATATCCATTGTTTCGTGTTCTGTCCTGTGTTGATACTTTTAATACCCTATTAATATCCCCCCGGTTATGTCCATTCATCCACTTGTAAACCTCTATCATGTCACCCCTAACTCTTCGCCTTTCCAGTGAATGCAACTTAAGCTTTGTTAATCTTTCTTCATATGAAAGATTTCTAATTTGGGGAATTAACTTAGTCATCCTACGCTGGACACGTTCAAGTGAATTTATATCCATTCTATAATATGGCGACCAAAACTGAACTGCATAATCTAAATGGGGCCTAACTAGAGCAAGATATAGCTTGAGAACCACACCAGGTGTCTTGTTACTAACGCTGCGATTAATAAATCCAAGTGTCCGATTTGCCTTATTACGAACATTTATGCATTGATCCTTTTGTTTTAAATTCTTACTAATCATAACTCCCAGATCCCTTTCGCAATCCGACTTCGCAATCACAACACCATCTAGCTCGTATCTTGTAACTCTATCATCATTACCTAACCTCAGAACTTTACATTTATCAGCATTAAACTGCATCTGCCAATCCTTTGACCATTTCAAAACCCTATCTAGATCAACTTGAAGTGATAGTGAGTCCTCCTCCGAATTAATTTCCCTACCGATTTTCGTATCATCGGCAAATTTGCAAATGTTGCTACTCAAACCTGAATCTAAATCATTTATATATATTATAAACAACAGAGGTCCCAGGACAGAGCCTTGAGGCACTCCACTTACAACATTTTCCCACTCTGACTTGATTCCATTTATACTAACTCTCTGTTTCCTTTGGTATAGCCATGCCCTAATCCAGCTTAATATAGCACCCCCAATACCATGAGACTCTATTTTTTTAATCAGTCTTACATGTGGCACTGTATCAAAAGCTTTGCTAAAGTCAAGGTATACAACATCGCAATCCTTACCACTATCAACTGCCTCAACAATGCTAGAATAAAAAGATAACAAATTTGTTAAACATGAACGGCCATTTATAAAACCATGTTGCGACTCAATTATTAATTTATGTTTTTCAAGATGAAGACGAATTTTATTTGCTATTATAGATTCGAGTAACTTTCCCACAATAGACGTTAGGCTAATTGGTCGATAGTTAGACGCAAGTGATCTATCTCCTTTCTTAAAAACTGGTATCACATTAGCAACTTTCCAAAACTCTAAACAAACTTAGACAAACAAAACTTAGACAAATCCTAAAGGGTTTTTTCAGTTATATCGTACTAAGACTAGGGAAAGGATAGGTCCGTTAAAAACTGAGACAGGTCAAATAACAGATAGTGATGAAGAGATGAGTAGTATTTTTAATAAATATTTTGTATCTGTATTTACTAAAGAGGAACTTAACAATATGCCTTCAGCCGAACAAGTCTATGTGGGTGGGGACGAGGACAGGTTGACGAGTTTAGCAGTTACCAGGGAGGATGTTCTTAAGCAAATAGTAAAACTCAAACCAAACAAATCCCCAGGGCCGGATGAAGTGTTTGCCAGGGTGCTTAAAGAATGCAAAGAGGAGCTTTGTGACCCACTGTCAACCATATTTAATAAATCAATAGAGTCAGGCAGAGTGCCAGAGTTTTGGAAAGTTGCTAATGTGATACCAGTTTTTAAGAAAGGAGATAGATCACTTGCGTCTAACTATCGACCAATTAGCCTAACGTCTATTGTGGGAAAGTTACTTGAATCTATAATAGCAAATAAAATTCGTCTTCATCTTGAAAAACATAAATTAATAATTGAGTCACAACATGGTTTTATAAATGGCCGTTCATGTTTAACAAATTTGTTATCGTTTTATTCTAGCATAGTTGAGGCAGTTGATAGTGGTAAGGATTGTGATGTTGTGTACCTTGACTTTAGCAAAGCTTTTGATACAGTGCCACATGAAAGACTGATTAAAAAGATAGAGGCTCATGGTATTGGGGGTGCTATATTAAACTGGATTAGGGCATGGCTATACCAAAGGAAACAGAGAGTTAGTATAAATGGAGTCAAGTCAGAGTGGGAAAATGTTGTAAGTTGAGTGCCTCAAGGCTCTGTCCTTGGCCTCTGTTGTTTATAATATATATAAATGATTTAGATTCAGGTTTGAGTAGCAACATTTGCAAATTTGCCGATGATACGAAAATCGGAAGGGAAATTAATTGGGAGGAGGACTCACTACCACTTCAAGTTGATCTAGATAGGGTTTTGAAATGGTCAAAGGATTGGCAGATGCAGTTTAATGCCGATAAATGTAAAGTTCTGAGGTTAGGTAATGATGATAGAGTTACAAGATACGAGCTAGATGGTGTTGAGATTGCGAAGTCGGATTGTGAAAGGGATCTGGGAGTTATGATTAGTAAGAATTTAAAACAAAAGGATCAATGCATAAATGTTCGTAATAAGGCAAATCGGACACTTGGATTTATTAATCGCAGCGTTAGTAACAAGACACCTGGTGTGGTTCTCAAGCTATATCTAGCTCTAGTTAGGCCCCATTTAGATTTTGCAGTTCAGTTTTGGTCGCCATATTATAGAATGGATATAAATTCATTTGAACGTGTCCAGCGTAGGATGACTAAGTTAATTCCCCAAATTAGAAATCTTTCATATGAAGAAAGATTAACAAAGCTTAAGTTGCATTCACTGGAAAGGCGAAGAGTTAGGGGTGACATGATAGAGGTTTACAAGTGGGTGAATGGACATAACAAAGGGGATATTAATAGGGTATTAAAAGTATCAACACAAGACAGAACACGAAACAATGGGTATAAATTGCATAAGTTTAGATTTAGGAAAGACTTGGGTAAATACTGGTTCAGTAACAGGGTTGTTGATTTGTGGAACCAATTGCCGCGTAACATTGTGGAGGTGGGGTCCCTCGATTGTTTCAAGCATGGGTTGGACATGTATATAAGTGGGATTGGGTGGTTATAAATAGGAGCTGCCTCGTATGGGCCAATAGGCCTTCTGCAGTTGCCTTTGTTCTTATGTTCTTAAGTTGCATTCATTGGAAAGGCGAAGAGTTAGGGGTGACATGATAGAGGTTTACAAGTGGGTGAATGGACATAACAAAGGGGATATTAATAGGGTATTAAAAATATCAACACAAGACAGAACACGCAACAATGGGTATAAATTGGATAAGTTTAGATTTAGGAAAGACTTGGGTAAATACTGGTTCAATAACAGGGTTGTTGGTTTGTGGAACCAATTACCGCGTAACGTGCTGGAGGTAGGGTCCCTCGATTGTTTCAAGCGCAGGTTGGACAAGTATGTGAGTGGGATTGGGTGGTTATATAAGGGGCTGCCTCGTATGGGCCAATAAGTCTTCTGCAGTTGCCTTTGTTCTTATGTTATGTTCTTAACTGAGAAAACCCTGTAGGATTTGTTTTTGCTTGCTCTGCTATGCGAACTTCATAGTTTCTTTTTGCTTTCCTTATCTCTTTTTTAGTATTTCTAACTAGTTGTACGAATTCCTTATCTAAACAGACATCCCCATTCTTAATCCCTTTGTACCACGCTCTCTTTTTATCTATAAGGTTCTTCAGATCCTTTGTTATCCACTTTGGATCACTAGTATTCGATCTATTCAATTTATATGGTATACTACATTCCTTGGCTTTCGTTAGAATATTAAATAGGTTATATTTTGAATCCACATCGAAAACCCCTTTTACGTCACTTATCGCTGGGTTAACGTCTAGCTCCAATACAGGCCCACAACCTATACCCAAGACTTTCCAATCTATTT
This sequence comes from Procambarus clarkii, assembly GCF_040958095.1. Lineage (NCBI taxonomy): Eukaryota > Metazoa > Arthropoda > Malacostraca > Decapoda > Cambaridae > Procambarus > Procambarus clarkii. The sequence continues at coordinate 28,746,958 of NC_091197.1, forward strand.
GACATAAGAACATAAGAACAAAGGTAACTGCAGAAGGCCTATTGGCCCATACGAGGCAGCTCCTATTCTATAACCACCCAATCCCACTCATATACTTGTCCAACCCGTGCTTGAAACAATCGAGGGACCCCACCTCCACAATGTTACGCGGCAATTGGTTCCACAAATCAACAACCCTGTTACTGAACCAGTATTTACCCAAGTCTTTCCTAAATCTAAACTTATCCAATTTATATCCATTGTTTCGTGTTCTGTCCTGTGTTGATACTTTTAATACCCTATTAATATCCCCCCGGTTATGTCCATTCATCCACTTGTAAACCTCTATCATGTCACCCCTAACTCTTCGCCTTTCCAGTGAATGCAACTTAAGCTTTGTTAATCTTTCTTCATATGAAAGATTTCTAATTTGGGGAATTAACTTAGTCATCCTACGCTGGACACGTTCAAGTGAATTTATATCCATTCTATAATATGGCGACCAAAACTGAACTGCATAATCTAAATGGGGCCTAACTAGAGCAAGATATAGCTTGAGAACCACACCAGGTGTCTTGTTACTAACGCTGCGATTAATAAATCCAAGTGTCCGATTTGCCTTATTACGAACATTTATGCATTGATCCTTTTGTTTTAAATTCTTACTAATCATAACTCCCAGATCCCTTTCGCAATCCGACTTCGCAATCACAACACCATCTAGCTCGTATCTTGTAACTCTATCATCATTACCTAACCTCAGAACTTTACATTTATCAGCATTAAACTGCATCTGCCAATCCTTTGACCATTTCAAAACCCTATCTAGATCAACTTGAAGTGATAGTGAGTCCTCCTCCGAATTAATTTCCCTACCGATTTTCGTATCATCGGCAAATTTGCAAATGTTGCTACTCAAACCTGAATCTAAATCATTTATATATATTATAAACAACAGAGGTCCCAGGACAGAGCCTTGAGGCACTCCACTTACAACATTTTCCCACTCTGACTTGATTCCATTTATACTAACTCTCTATTTCCTTTGGTATAGCCATGCCCTAATCCAGCTTAATATAGCACCCCCAATACCATGAGACTCTATTTTTTTAATCAGTCTTTCATGTGGCACTGTATCAAAAGCTTTGCTAAAGTCAAGGTATACAACATCGCAATCCTTACCACTATCAACTGCCTCAACAATGCTAGAATAAAAAGATAACAAATTTGTTAAACATGAACGGCCATTTATAAAACCATGTTGCGACTCAATTATTAATTTATGTTTTTCAAGATGAAGACGAATTTTATTTGCTATTATAGATTCGAGTAACTTTCCCACAATAGACGTTAGGCTAATTGGTCGATAGTTAGACGCAAATGATCTATCTCCTTTCTTAAAAACTGGTATCACATTAGCAACTTTCCAAAACTCTGGCACTCTGCCTGACTCTATTGATTTATTAAATATGGTTGACAGTGGGTCACAAAGCTCCTCTTTGCATTCTTTAAGCACCCTAGCAAACACTTCATCCGGCCCTGGGGATTTGTTTGGTTTGAGTTTTACTATTTGTTTAAGAACATCCTCCCTGGTAACTGCTAAACTCGTCAACCTGTCCTCGTCCCCACCCACATAGACTTGCTCGGCTGAAGGCATATTGTTAAGTTCCTCTTTAGTAAATACAGATACAAAATATATATTAAAAATACTACTCATCTCTTCATCACTATCTGTTATTTGACCTGTCTCAGTTTTTAATGGACCTATCCTTTCCCTAGTCTTAGTACGATATAACTGAAAAAACCCTTTAGGATTTGTCTTTGCTTGCCCTGCTATGCGAACTTCATAGTTTCTTTTTGCTTTCCTTATCTCTTTTTTAACATTTCTAACCAGTTGTACGAATTCCTGTTCTAAAGTGACCTCCCCATTTTTAATCCTTTTGTACCAAGCTCTCTTTTTACCTATAAGGTTCTTCAAATTCTTTGTTATCCACTTTGGGTCATTAGTATACGATCTATTCAATTTGTATGGTATACTACGTTCCTGTGCTTTGTTTAGAATATTCTTAAATAAGTTATATATTGAATCCACATCGAAATCCCCATTTAAGTCACCTATCGCTGGGTTCATGTCTCGCTCCAAGACCGGCCCACACCCCATACCCAAGCCTTTCCAATCAATTTGACCCAAAAAAATTCTTAGGCTATTAAAATCAGCTTTTCGAAAATCTGGCACTTTAACAGAATTTTCTCCTACTGGTCTATTCCATTCTATGCTAAATCTGATTTCTTTGTGATCACTGCTCCCTAGCTCACTCCCTATTTCGATGTCATTAATTTGCGTTTCCCTGTTAGTTAACACTAAATCTAAAATATTATTTTCCCGTGTTGGTTCCTTAATGTGTTGCGTAAAGTGTGTGTTTTGCCACATGAAAGACTGATTAAAAAAATAGAGTCTCATGGTATTGGGGGTGCTATATTAAGCTGGATTAGGGCATGGCTATACCAAAGGAAACAGAGAGTTAGTATAAATGGAATCAAGTCAGAGTGGGAAAATGTTGTAAGTGGAGTGCCTCAAGGCTCTGTCCTGGGACCTCTGTTGTTTATAATATATATAAATGATTTAGATTCAGGTTTGAGTAGCAACATTTGCAAATTTGCCGATGATACGAAAATCGGTAGGGAAATTAATTCGGAGGAGGACTCACTATCACTTCAAGTTGATCTAGATAGGGTTTTGAAATGGTCAAAGGATTGGCAGATGCAGTTTAATGCTGATAAATGTAAAGTTCTGAGGTTAGGTAATGATGATAGAGTTACAAGATACGAGCTAGATGGTGTTGTGATTGCGAAGTCGGATTGCGAAAGGGATCTGGGAGTTATGATTAGTAAGAATTTAAAACAAAAGGATCAATGCATAAATGTTCGTAATAAGGCAAATCGGACACTTGGATTTATTAATCGCAGCGTTAGTAACAAGACACCTGGTGTGGTTCTCAAGCTATATCTTGCTCTAGTTAGGCCCCATTTAGATTATGCAGTTCAGTTTTGGTCGCCATATTATAGAATGGATATAAATTCACTTGAACGTGTCCAGCGTAGGATGACTAAGTTAATTCCCCAAATTAGAAATCTTTCATATGAAGAAAGATTAACAAAGCTTAAGTTGCATTCACTGGAAAGGCGAAGAGTTAGGGGTGACATGATAGAGGTTTACAAGTGGATGAATGGACATAACCGGGGGGATATTAATAGGGTATTAAAAGTATCAACACAGGACAGAACACGAAACAATGGATATAAATTGGATAAGTTTAGATTTAGGAAAGACTTGGGTAAATACTGGTTCAGTAACAGGGTTGTTGATTTGTGGAACCAATTGCCGCGTAACATTGTGGAGGTGGGGTACCTCGATTGTTTCAAGCACGGGTTGGACAAGTATATGAGTGGGATTGGGTGGTTATAGAATAGGAGCTGCCTCGTATGGGCCAATAGGCCTTCTGCAGTTACCTTTGTTCTTATGTTCTTATGTTCCCCTTCCTTCTCTTACCCCTCCCCCTGCTCTTCCCCTTCCTTCTCTTACCCCTCCCCCTGCTCTTCCCCTTCCTTCTCTTACCCCTCCCCCTGCTCTTACCCTTCCTTCTCCTGCCCCTACCCCTGCACTTCCCCTTTCTTCTCTTACCCCTCCCCCTGCTCTACCCCTTCCTTCTCTTACCCCTCCCCCTGCTCTTACCCTTCCTTCTCCTGCCCTTCCACCTGCTATTCCCCTTCCTTCTCTTACCCCTCCCCCTGCTCTACCCCTTCCTTCTCTTACCCCTCCCCCTGTTCTTACCCTTCCTTCTCCTGCCCTTCCCCCTGCTATTCCCCTTCCTTCTCTTACCCCTCCCCCTGTTCTTACCCTTCCTTCTCTTACCCCTCCCCCTGCTCTACCCCTTCCTTCTCTTACCCCTCCCCCTGCTCTTACCCTTCCTTCTCCTGCCCTTCCCTCTGCTATTCCCCTTCTCTTACCCCTCCCCCTGCTCTTCCCCTTCCTTCTCTTACCCCTCCCCCTGCTCTACCCCTTCCTTCTCTTACCCCTCCCCCTACTCTTACCCTTCCTTCCCCTGCCCTTCCCCCTGCTATTCCCCTTCCTTCTCTAGTTAGGCCCCATTTAGATTATGCAGTTCAGTTTTGGTCGCCATATTATAGAATGGATATAAATTCACTTGAACGTGTCCAGCGTAGGATGACTAAGTTAATTCCCCAAATTAGAAATCTTTCATATGAAGAAAGATTAACAAAGCTTAAGTTGCATTCACTGGAAAGGCGAAGAGTTAGGGGTGACATGATAGAGGTTTACAAGTGGATGAATGGACATAACCGGGGGGATATTAATAGGGTATTAAAAGTATCAACACAGGACAGAACACGAAACAATGGATATAAATTGGATAAGTTTAGATTTAGGAAAGACTTGGGTAAATACTGGTTCAGTAACAGGGTTGTTGATTTGTGGAACCAATTGCCGCGTAACATTGTGGAGGTGGGGTCCCTCGATTGTTTCAAGCACGGGTTGGACAAGTATATGAGTGCGATTGGGTGGTTATAGAATAGGAGCTGCCTCGTATGGGCCAATAGGCCTTCTGCAGTTACCTTTGTTCTTATGTTCTTCTTATGTTCTTATGTAAGAAAGCAATCGTCAATTAATTCTAGAAAATCTTCTGCTTCACTATTCCCTGTTTTGTTCAACCAGTTTATTCCGCTTAAATTAAAGTCACCCATGACATAAATACTGTTAGATCTAGATGCTCTAGATATTTCATCCCATAGATGCTTTGCTTCCATTCTGTCTAAATTTGGTGGCCTATATATTACTCCTATTATAATATTATTAGCTTTTTCGTTTAATTCAATCCAAATAGTTTCTGTGTGTGGCTCTGTTTTGATTCCCTCTTTGAGACTACATTTCAAATTGTCCCTAACATATATGGCTACTCCACCTCCTCGTCTAATATATCTATCTGTGTGAAATAGTTTAAATCCATATATTTGATATTCAGCTAATAGTTCTCTATTTTCTACATTCATCCACGTTTCGGTAAGTGCAATAATATCTATTTTTTCTGTGCAGACAAGAGCATTTAATTCGTTAATTTTATTTCTTAGACTTCTACTGTTAGTGTAATATACCCTAAGTGAATTGTTATTTTGCGGACCTTCTCTTTCCCTGATCGTTTTGCCAATTCCTTTCTCCCACAAACACATACTTTTATTACCTCCTTCCTCCAAATCAATTCCCATACCTCTATCTTCTAACAGTTTAAACCCAAACAAACACCTCTAACCACTTCTTCTAGCGAGTTCGCAACAGCAACAACCCCAGCTCTCGATAGATGCACCCCATCACGAGCATACATTTCATTTCTTCCATAGAAGTGTTCCCAGTTGTCTATGAAAGATATTGCATTTGATTTGCAATATCTTTCCAGCCGGCAATTGACACCAAGTGCCCTCGATATCCATTCATTTCCCACTCCCTTTCTTGGAAGAATGCCACATATGATCGGGATTCCTCCCTTGCTCCTAACTAACTCTATGGCTGTTTTATACCTTTGAATCAGTTCCTCACTCCTGACTCGACCAACATCATTTCCTCCCACGCTAATGCAAATAATGGGATTGTTCCCATTACCAGCCATAATATCATTCATGTTGTTTATAATATCACCAATGCCAGCTCCGGGATAGCAAACCCTTAACCTGTTCCCCCTATCTCTAGCACAAAACGTTCTATCCAAATACCTTATCTGGGAATATCCCACAACTAATGTTTGCTTAGGTACTTCCTTTACTTTCTGAGGGGCCTGCGCTTCCTTTCTCTTCGTTGCTTTCCCTTTTGCGCGATCCACAGTCTCTCCACAGCACTCGTCCTCCAAAACGTCAAATGAATTTGAAGTTGCTATGGCGTTTGAAGGCGGCTTTATCAAAGTCTTCTTAAGGCCCCTGTCTTTCGCAACTCTCCAAGACGAGGTCCCTTTACTGCTGGTCTCCTCCTTCGTTACTTCTCGTTGTTTTTTAAGCTGACGCACCTCCTCCCGCAGAGAGTCCAACTCTGTCCTCAGGGCTCCCACTAGAGTCACCAGGTCCTTCACTACAACTTCCATATTGCTATGACCCAAAAAAATTCTTAGGCTATTAAAATCAGCTTTTCGAAAATCTGGCACTTTAACAGAATTTTCTCCTACAGGTCCATTCCATTCTATGCTAAATCTGATAGCATAGAATATGCTATCAGATTTAGCATATTCTTTCCAATCAAATCAAATTGATTGGAAAGGCTTGGGTATGGGGTGTGGGCCGGTCTTGGAGCGAGACATGAACCCAGCGATAGGTGACTTAAATGGGGATTCCGATGTGGATTCAATATATAACTTATTTAAGAATATTCTAAACAAAGCACAGGAACGTAGTATACCATACAAATTGAATAGATCGTATACTAATGACCCAAAGTGGATAACAAAGAATTTGAAGAACCTTATAGGTAAAAAGAGAGCTTGGTACAAAAGGATTAAAAATGGGGAGGTCACTTTAGAACAGGAATTCGTACAACTGGTTAGAAATGTTAAAAAAGAGATAAGGAAAGCAAAAAGGAACTATGAAGTTCGCATAGCAGGGCAAGCAAAGATAAATCCTAAAGGGTTTTTTCAGTTATATCGTACTAAGACTAGGGAAAGGATAGGTCCATTAAAAACTGAGACAGGTCAAATAAGAACATAAGAACATAAGAACAAAGGTAACTGCAGAAGGCCTATTGGCCCATACGAGGCAGCTCCTATTCTATAACCACCCAATCCCACTCATATACTTGTCCAACCCGTGCTTGAAACAATCGAGGGACCCCACCTCCACAATGTTACGCGGCAATTGGTTCCACAAATCAACAACCCTGTTACTGAACCAGTATTTACCCAAGTCTTTCCTAAATCTAAACTTATCCAATTTATATCCATTGTTTCGTGTTCTGTCCTGTGTTGATACTTTTAATACCCTATTAATATCCCCCCGGTTATGTCCATTCATCCACTTGTAAACCTCTATCATGTCACCCCTAACTCTTCGCCGTTCCAGTGAATGCAACTTAAGCTTTGTTAATCTTTCTTCATATGAAAGATTTCTAATTTGGGGAATTAACTTAGTCATCCTACGCTGGACACGTTCAAGTGAATTTATATCCATTCTATAATATGGCGACCAAAACTGAACTGCATAATCTAAATGGGGCCTAACTAGAGCAAGATATAGCTTGAGAACCACACCAGGTGTCTTGTTACTAACGCTGCGATTAATAAATCCAAGTGTCCGATTTGCCTTATTACGAACATTTATGCATTGATCCTTTTGTTTTAAATTCTTACTAATCATAACTCCCAGATCCCTTTCGCAATCCGACTTCGCAATCACAACACCATCTAGCTCGTATCTTGTAACTCTATCATCATTACCTAACCTCAGAACTTTACATTTATCTATTTACATATATATTTAGTTATATATTTACATATATTTACAGTTATATTTATTTACATATAACAGATAGTGATGAAGAGATGAGTAGTATTTTTAATAAATATTTTGTATTTGTATTTACTAAAGAGGAACTTAACAATATGCCTTCAGCCGAACAAGTCTATGTGGGTGGGGACGAGGACAGGTTGACGAGTTTAGCAGTTACCAGGGAGGATGTTCTTAAACAAATAGTAAAACTCAAACCAAACAAATCCCCAGGGCCGGATGAAGTGTTTGCTAGGGTGCTTAAAGAATGCAAAGAGGAGCTTTGTGACCCACTGTCAACCATATTTAATAAATCAGTAGAGTCAGGCAGAGTGCCAGAGTTTTGGAAGGTTGCTAATGTGATACCAGTTTTTAAGAAAGGAGATAGATCACTTGCGTCTAACTATCGACCAATTAGCCTAACGTCTATTGTGGGAAAGTTACTCGAATCTATAATAGCAAATAAAATTCGTCTTCATCTTGAAAAACATAAATTAATAATTGAGTCGCAACATGGTTTTATAAATGGCCGTTCATGTTTAACAAATTTGTTATCTTTTTATTCTAGCATTGTTGAGGCAGTTGATAGTGGTAAGGATTGCGATGTTGTATACCTTGACTTTAGCAAAGCTTTTGATACAGTGCCACATGAAAGACTGATTAAAAAGATAGAGTCTCATGGTATTGGGGGTGCTATATTAAGCTGGATTAGGGCATGGCTATACCAAAGGAAACAGAGAGTTAGTATAAATGGAATCAAGTCAGAGTGGGAAAATGTTGTAAGTGGAGTGCCTCAAGGCTCTGTCCTGGGACCTCTGTTGTTTATAATATATATAAATGATTTAGATTCAGGTTTGAGTAGCAACATTTGCAAATTTGCCGATGATACGAAAATCGGTAGGGAAATTAATTCGGAGGAGGACTCACTATCACTTCAAGTTGATCTAGATAGGGTTTTGAAATGGTCAAAGGATTGGCAGATGCAGTTTAATGCTGATAAATGTAAAGTTCTGAGGTTAGGTAATGATGATAGAGTTACAAGATACGAGCTAGATGGTGTTGTGATTGCGAAGTCGGATTGCGAAAGGGATCTGGGAGTTATGATTAGTAAGAATTTAAAACAAAAGGATCAATGCATAAATGTTCGTAATAAGGCAAATCGGACACTTGGATTTATTAATCGCAGCGTTAGTAACAAGACACCTGGTGTGGTTCTCAAGCTATATCTTGCTCTAGTTAGGCCCCATTTAGATTATGCAGTTCAGTTTTGGTCGCCATATTATAGAATGGATATAAATTCACTTGAACGTGTCCAGCGTAGGATGACTAAGTTAATTCCCCAAATTAGAAATCTTTCATATGAAGAAAGATTAACAAAGCTTAAGTTGCATTCACTGGAAAGGCGAAGAGTTAGGGGTGACATGATAGAGGTTTACAAGTGGATGAATGGACATAACCGGGGGGATATTAATAGGGTATTAAAAGTATCAACACAGGACAGAACACGAAACAATGGATATAAATTGGATAAGTTTAGATTTAGGAAAGACTTGGGTAAATACTGGTTCAGTAACAGGGTTGTTGATTTGTGGAACCAATTGCCGCGCAACATTGTGGAGGTGGGGTCCCTCGATTGTTTCAAGCACGGGTTGGACAAGTATATGAGTGGGATTGGGTGGTTATAGAATAGGAGCTGCCTCGTATGGGCCAATAGGCCTTCTGCAGTTACCTTTGTTCTTATGTTCTTATGTTCTTAAGTCGGATTGCGAAAGGGATCTGGGAGTTATGATTAGTAAGAATTTAAAACAAAAGGATCAATGCATAAATGTTCGTAATAAGGCAAATCGGACACTTGGATTTATTAATCGCAGCGTTAGTAACAAGACACCTGGTGTGGTTCTCAAGCTATATCTTGCTCTAGTTAGGCCCCATTTAGATTATGCAGTTCAGTTTTGGTCGCCATATTATAGAATGGATATAAATTCACTTGAACGTGTCCAGCGTAGGATGACTAAGTTAATTCCCCAAATTAGAAATCTTTCATATGAAGAAAGATTAACAAAGCTTAAGTTGCATTCACTGGAAAGGCGAAGAGTTAGGGGTGACATGATAGAGGTTTACAAGTGGATGAATGGACATAACCGGGGGGATATTAATAGGGTATTAAAAGTATCAACACAGGACAGAACACGAAACAATGGATATAAATTGGATAAGTTTAGATTTAGGAAAGACTTGGGTAAATACTGGTTCAGTAACAGGGTTGTTGATTTGTGGAACCAATTGCCGCGTAACATTGTGGAGGTGGGGTCCCTCGATTGTTTCAAGCACGGGTTGGACAAGTATATGAGTGGGATTGGGTGGTTATAGAATAGGAGCTGCCTCGTATGGGCCAATAGGCCTTCTGCAGTTACCTTTGTTCTTATGTTCTTATGATTTCTTTGTGATCACTGTTCCCTAGCTCACTCCCTATTTCGATGTCATTAATTTGTGTTTCCCTGTTAGTTAACACTAAATCTAAAATATTATTTTCCCGCGTTGGTTCCGTAATGTGTTGCGTAAGAAAGCAATCGTCAATTAATTCTAGAAAATCGTCTGCTTCACTATTCCCTGTTTTGTTCAACCAGTTTATTCCACTTAAGTTAAAGTCACCCATGACATAAATACTGTTAGATCTAGATGCTCTAGATATTTCATCCCATAGATGCTTTGCTTCCATTCTGTCCAAATTTGGTGGCCTATATATAACTCCTATTATAATATTATTTGCTTTTTCGTTTAATTCTATCCAAATAATTTCTGTGTGTGGCTCAGTTTTGATTCCCTCTTTGAGAATACATTTCAAATTGTCCCTAACATATATGGCTATGTTGGAAATTTCCAACACTAAATACAACACTGTTGTATTCTCATTAATTATTACTAATTCTACTAATCATTGTAGTGAGTAAAATTAACCCAACGTAGAGTTCGCATGTACTAATAATTACATCTGTACAATAAGGCTAGAATTCTTAAGTCACCCGACGCCAGTATTGCGTCAGATTCCATTGTAATAAACACATATATATCCAATGTGTCTGAGAATTGAATTTGATTCTCTATAAACAACGGTGTTCTGTGTGATAATTAATTACAGATAAACTGATCCCTAACTAAAGCCAAATAGAGCGTTTATAGTTATAACTGTTATGTAGTAGTAAATTTAACGTCACGTGTGAATGCCCTGGAGAGACTTTAATTCATCTCCATTGTTCGTTTACTATCATAAAACTGGCGAATAATAATATTTAACTCCTCTAAATAATAAACTCGTCCTAACCCGTGCATTTCAATCACAACAGTGAGAAATGATAATATTTACAATAAATAATTTGAGTAACAAACGCGGGACGCAGGAGACGCCAGCGCACGAGGTGACGCGTTCACGAGCAGACGCGTACACGAAACAACGCGCTCACGAGGAGACACCATTGCCCAGCCACCAGGGTAGACGCCATCAAGACCTCTAGAAGAAAGTCGCCACTGTGAGGTGTGAAGAACCTTGCAGAACCTTAACTTCACTGGTGTCAGTGTCATTTACATAACAAGTCGAATGTCAAGAGATTTAATTTGATATTCGGCCAGAACCTGTTAAATTTGGTTCTATGTAATACCACGTGACCGGCCAGTGAAGCGCGTCAGTATCTAGGATAGGCTAGACCGGAGCCTAGGACGCGAATTTCGGCAAGCCTTAACTTACACAGTGCCCATATTAGCTAAGTATCCTTATCCTTATTTGATGCATCTTATAGGGGGTAGGTTTATAGCTGGGTAGCTTGTCGTGACGCTGTGCGACAACAACAAATTACAGGTCATTATTTTTCCCTTATTATTAATATCAATTTATTGAACATAGAAATCTAGTAGTTTAATCTGTTGCTACTGAAAACACTTTGATTTACAGCGTGTGTGCAGAATTCTCCGAGCTGTCATTTCCCATGTTAATCAACTCCCAGTGTTCCATGACGAGTCCAGGAGAATCAGAGGATGAGTTGTGACTAACTTGAAAATCTTCTTTAAGCTAAGATTCCTTTTGTATTCCTCGATTTCTATTATCTGTACTCTTTTACATGCAGAACTCTGTTCATTGGATTAACATGTGTTTATTATGATTATTATTATTCATGTTCATAATCTATGTTCTCATTAATGATAACGGTAATAATTTCATAAATGTTCATAGGATTAGATTATTAAACATTGGACTGGTGAACGAACCACACTAGTTCCTGGACGTACTGAGTTCCAGTAATAACCCCCAATGTAGGTGTTTGAGGCTTTGATTCATTTAATTATACAGCCCATTAATTATTTCAGTGATCATATTCTCTAGTATTTTATCCATAGTTACTGGTTCATCTAGGAATTTGCTTATGATCATATTTTCTTAGTTTCCCTCTTTTACTATAAAAGCGGGTGGTCCGTCGTAATTGATTTTTATTACATTAATAATTTAATATATAGAGTCAAGCCCCAAATGTCCCACATTATGGTCCTCTTCGAACCGGATAGACATAAAATTATAATTATAAATACTAGTTATTAATAACTAATCCTTGTGTGATGTAATCAAGACTAACCATTTAATTAATTGTGTCAACCAACAGTGTAACACATCAGTTAGTCTAAGTCACACCAACACATTGCTACTTTCACCTCATGTATAAGGTAGCCTTAGTGGGACACAGTCAATTACCCACAACACTTAGACCTATACCTCACACAGAAGTGAGAATCTTTAGGTCACCAGGAGCAACAGCTCATAACTTTTACAACAATTCCACACTAACACCTGCGTTAGAGTGGCCTCACCATCTAACCATTATATACTTAGGTGGTAATGACATCCATCCCACTCGTCATCCAGCTGAGGTGATCAAACACCTTAAAGCCATAATTTCTTCTTTCAAGCTCATCAGTAATTCGGTAGTATTCACATTAGTGGAACCTCGCCAACCAAGTCAAGATAATCGTTGGGGAGTAACCCCAGAATACAACCAAAGAGCTGCTAAGTACATAAATTTCAGGCTGAAAAAACGAGTGAGATTGGATGCCACTTATATCCAATTTACAGCCAGACCTTATAGACAAAACCTGACCAGAGATGGTGTACACTTGTCAGGTGAGTCTAGGTTGCATGTGGTTGACAAGTTAATCAACACCATCAACTATCTCAAACGGCTGTGGCTAGCAAGCCAAACTTAACTGTACATAATTGTTCACCTGTGTGTACAAGTGCACTCTTATAAAAACAAAAAACCCAAAAATACAGCACAATTATATTCACCTTACTGCACCACAATAATCTTTACCAATATTATTAGGTAGAATTTAAGCTGAGATTGTGCTGAATTTGGTACAAGCCCAGACTAAATAAATTTATAGTTCTTAGTTAGGAATTATCTCGACTAGATTTAAGTTAGTCAGTAGTGTATGTATTATACTATTTGTGCTGACCCTAAACAGGGTGGGATTAAACTTTGAGATAACTCTGTTTGGAGTGTCTCCATAATATTTCTCTTGTATTCATTATTTTCGTGTATCTATTTTGTGTATTGCTGGATAATCCCTATTGACTCTGATGGTGATATAGATGAGCTAACCGGACGAGAACCAGTGGTGAAGTTCAGACAGTGCACAAAATATCTAGCTACTTGTTGTTAGGTAGGTACATTCAACCTCAAGTGAGGTAAAGTATAAATTAGCCACTTCAAATTAGGCTACATTTAATGTTACTTGTCCACTAATGAACAAGTACCCAAGCTTCATTAGTAATACATATACTAATCCCATGAAGTTTGGCCCCAAGCCCAACATGGCTACTCCTGAGCAATGAAGGAGAACCTACATTGGCCTTAAAAGTCATTTGACCAGATTAATTAACAAGGCTGAGAGCTTATCTAAAGATACTCCCATTGACTCTTATCACTTAGAGACCTCAGTTAGAGTGGCTGATCTGAAATTTTATCAAGTCAAATCTACCAGTCGATCTTATCTTGATCTACTGAATACCACAGAGATTGATCCTGAGGAAGTAAGTCAAATTGTAGACGACATCTCCCAGTATGAAGATGAGACTCAAGATATAATTTGCAGGCTAAATTAGCAAAACAATCTGGATCTAATACCAGTAATACAAGGTCTCAATTCAATAATCAACTACCAGAGGTTCGTTTACCTACCTTAGACTTACCTACATTTTCAGGATTAGATACAGAAAATTGGGACAATTTTTGGACTTCATTTGAAGTTCACATCCATAAGAAACCGTCCTTGGACAAGATTTCTAAATTTTCATACCTACTTAGTCTTCTCAATGGAGAGGCTAAAAAGGTTATACATAACCTCACTCTTGATGAGAGTAATTATGAGGAAGCTATAAAACTCTTGAAGTTGAACTATTGCAACAAAGAGTTAAGTATAGCTACCCTCTGTTATCAACTACTAGATCTGAATGCACCAAATAGTAGACCAGAGTCACTTCAAAGCTTCAGACTAGAAGTAGAGTCTCTAGTAAAGGCCTTAGGTACTAAAGTTAATATACCTGCTTCAGAATGGTCTATCAAGTTACTATTGCAGAGGAAATTACCTCGAAATGTCTTGACAGAGCTCTGCTCACATTATAATACCGAGTTTCTCACTCTTGACCAAATATTCGAGGGATTGAGAATAACGGTTAACAGGTTGAAGACTCATGATAAAATTAAACCTGAGTCTAAACCAACTAATACTGACACTTCAGTCAAACCTAAACAGGGTTTGAATAAGCCTAATAAATATAAATCCAAGACTACTCCATCCACTGGGAAAAGAAGTGGAAATGTAGGTACTTATTCGGTGTCTCCTTCTGAGATAACCAATGACTTGTCTACTAAAGAGAACAAGTCTATTAACCAGAGAAGGTGTCTGTTCTTCAATCAAGGACATACCACTTACCAATGCTCTGTTTATCCTACTAATAATACTAGGGTTAAAAGGTTGCAAGAAATACACAAGTGCACCAAGTGCATGGGCTCTTATGATCCCCAAAAATGTGTAGTGCAGCTACGTTCCTGCAACAGATGCAACCAAGGTGTACATCACTACGCCTTATGTAGAAAATCTTCTACACCAACCATGACCACTGGGGAGAATTCCACTAATTCTACCGCAGTGCAATATTGCAAAGTGCATCAAGAAGTAAATGTACTTGCTACTGAGTCAGGCAATAATACCACTCTGCCTACAGCTCAACTTAGACTAATAAACCGAAGATCTAGAATTAACACTAGAGGTCTTTTTGACCAGGGTTCACAGAAAACCTTCATTACACAACAGTTGGTAGATGAGTTAAATTTAAAACCTGCCAAAAGTGTGAGGTTAAATATTTCTGGTTTCTTGTCAAATAGTGGACCTCGTGACTACAAAGTAGTTAAGGCATTAGTGAGACTCGGATCTTCTACTAGTCCAATACAAGCGGTAGTAGTAGATAAACTTCCTACAGACATGCAGGTCACGGGGTTAGCTCGCACTGCGAGACGAAACCGCATGAGGCTAGCAGATTATAAAATAAACTCTGACTGCCTCACAGATGTTGGAATACTTATAGGCGCGGATCATTATTACAAATTTATAACTGGATGCACCAGACAACACGGAATGAATTTGTTGTCGTCTGCAGGAGGCAAATTGCTTACAGGACCGGTGCTTTTCAGACAAAATCCGACGTCCACAAACCAACAATCTAATAACATAATAGTGGTGTGACTAGGCTTGGAACAGTCACCCCTACGTTTCAGGGAAATATCTGAGGATATTGAGTCTGACCCACCAATACATCGTCTGTGGGATTTAGACACTTTAGGCATTATCCCTGAACAACCAAGTCCTGATGATACGTGGACTTACCAGCAATACCTGGATACAGTTGTCTATGAAAATAAACAATACTGGGTAAGACTCCCATGGAAGTTGGATCATCCACAACTTCCAGTAAATTATTTTATGGCAGCCTCACAATTGCAGTCTCAATTAACACGACTACAGAAGCAGCCAGACAAACTGAACATGTATCATCAACTCATCCAACAACAACTTAACAGTAAATTTATTGAGGTTGTTGAACACGATGACCGAAAAATAGGTCATTATTTACCTCATCACGCTGTGGTGAAAGACTCATTGACAACACCCATTCGTATTGTCTTTAACTGTAGTGCTAAAGTAAAGCCAAGCAGTGTGTCTTTAAATGAATGTCTCCAAACGGGACCTAGCCTAACACAAAGGCTACATGATGTGCTGTTACGATTTCGCACTGGTATTTTCGCCTATACAGCTGATATCAGCAAAGCCTTTCTCCGAGTAGGTTTACAGGAGGAAGATTGTAACTACACAAAATTCCTCTGGGTTAAGGATCCACTGGATCCTAACAGTGAAGTCATCACATATCGTTTTGCCTCAGTATTATTTGGAGCTACGTCCTCACCGTTTTTTTTTGCAAGCAACATTAGACACACATTTGAGGAAATCAAACAGCCCCTATAAAGCAGACATTAGCGACAACTTGTATGTCGACAATTTCCAGGGGACAACTAATGATCAAACTGATCTGGTAGAAATCTACCATGAGGCTAACCGTGAACTATTAGGAGCCAATATGCCACTACAGTCATGGGCCTCAAATAATGAATTACTCAACCAGGTAATCGAGAAAGAATTTCCAGGTTATCAGGTACCCAATCAATTAAAGGTTCTAGGTGTGGAATGGAACACCAGTACTGACGAGATGAATGTCAAGTCAGTACAAACTGATAACTCAACCCTTACCATGAGAACACTGCTCTCGTTTGTCAGTCAACCATTTGACCCTTTAGGCCTACTTAGTCCTATATTAATAAGGGGCAAACTCCTAATGCAGGAGTGCTGGCAGAAACATATGGGATGGGATGATCCGTTACCAAGTGAGTTACAAGCTAAATGGCAGATACTCTCAACGGATTTTAATCAGTTAGGCGTTTTGAAATTTCCTCGTAATGCTTCAGAACCAAACTTACCCACCAATTTGCACGTTTTCTGCGATGCCTCTGGCAAAGCATACGGCGCAGTAGCCTACTTAGTTAATAGTGCACAATCAATTTTGCTCACATCTAAAGCAAGAGTTGCTCCCATTAAGAAGAGATCTTTACCTCAAATGGAGTTGACTGCATTGCTGGTGGGAGTAAGATTGGCTCATTGCCTGACAAAGACACTCAATAATATCCACTTTGGTGAGATTGTAGTGTGGTCAGACAACGAGGCAGTCTTACAATGGGTAAGAAACAACAACAACAAGACTCCCTACGTCAGTAATCGTGTCAGGGAGATTCATGAGTTATCTGCTGGATATAAATTCAGACATGTTCCTACTAAGGACAATCCTGCAGATTATTTATCTCGAGGGTTAACACTAAAACAACTTATCAAGTCTTCGCTGTGGTTCAATGGACCTTCATGGCTTGTTGGTGGTCAGTGGCCCAAACAAAAGCCACAAGTCATAGTGACCAATATCACCACTCCCATGAAAGAACCAGAACCTCAACGAATCTTAGCCATTGATCCTCACAATTATTCTAGCTTAAGCAAGTTATTAAGAGTGACTGCACATGTGTTTGATTTTCTTGTTAAGATAGGAATTCGACATAAGTTTCCCAATCCTATACTCTACTGGATCAAACGTGCACAACAAGAGACATATGGAAGCGAATATGAAAATCTTCCAGATAAATTAACTAAGTCTCTAGGTATCTGGTATGATGCCAACACTCATAATATACTAAGATGTGGAGGACGTTTGCTTCACGCAAAAATTGATTTGGACACAAAGAATCCAATTCTTCTACCTCGTCACCACATCATCACTAAACTTCTTGTTTTACATCACCATCAATATGGTACCTTACATGGTGGAGTGTTAGATACTCTCACCGATCTTAGACAAAAGTACTGGCTTCCTCAAGGTCGTCAGACAGTTAAGTCAATTATTAAATCTTGTGTAATCTGTAAAAGATACGATGCTAGAGTATGTCCTTACCCAGGACCTCCACCACTCCCTGAAGAGAGAGTGGTTCATCTTCGTCCTTTCGAAACCACTGGTGTTGATTACACAGGAGCCTTACTCCTCACTGGCAACCCAGATAAGATACCAGAGAAAGCATACATTTGTCTCTTTACGTGCTCTTTTCTGCTACAACCAGAGGCGTACATTTAGAAGTCACTTCAGACATGAGTGCTGAAGCCTTCATCCAGGCCTTCCACAGATTTGCTGCTCGTAGATCTTGTCCCAAATTAATGATATCGGACAATGGTTCCAATTTTGTGGCAGGAGAAGCTTGTTTGCGAGAAGTCTGGAACCACCCAGAAGTACAGTCGGTCCTACAGAGACGACAATGTCACTGGAAATTCATAGCACCGAGAGCCCCTTGGCAAGGTGGGTTCTATGAGCGAATGGTAGGCACAGTCAAGAAGTGTCTAAGGAAAACTTTACACAGACAAAAGGTCAGTTACTCCGAACTCCAAACTATTGTTGTGGAAATCGAGGCGCGAGTCAATAACCGCCCATTAACCTACCTGTCTGATGATTTCACCCAGAGAGAACCTCTGAGCCCCTCACACTTGATCCATGGAGGTCTACTGAGCCCTCTCATCCCTTTAGCCGAAGAGGACCCCGTAGACCCATCACATGTGACCAGAGGAGACTTGGTGGAAAGCTACCAGCATCTCTCAAGAGTTATTAACAGGTGGAATGAGGTGTGGACTCGAGAGTACCTCACAGCTCTACGAGAGTACCACTACGGAGCTTCGAGTCCTTACAATAAAGTGCAATTAAAACCAGGGGACCTAGTACTAGTCGACAGTGATGGACCAAGGTCAGAGTGGCCCATTGGCAAAATTGTTGCCATTCATCCAGACCATCAAGGTGTCCTGAGAGTAGTGAAAGTTTTATGCCGAGGCAACACTACTCTAAAAACTTTAGAGAAGCTGATTCCTCTTGAATTGGCTGAACGAGAATATCAGCCAGATCCAGTTTCCCCAGTAATTTCCGAGGACAGTAATTCTGATCCTCCGAGCAACCGCCCCACTAGAGCTGCTGCTCAACAATGTAGGCGGAAGTTGCAAGCCTATTACAACTCTGACCAAGAGTAATTCCTTTTACATCCAATTTGGATAACTATGATGATACTGCGGTGTGATGTCAAGTAACAAACCATTACAAGTCACTATGACTCAGGACATTCCCATCACAGTAGATTGTGTGATTTAAATTCTTAATTATTGTGTAGGCTATAAATAACATTATTTATCTAGAGTAACTGAGAGTTTGCAGACTTAGAGATTTGTAACATACACATTACATGTCATAGCGACACCAATCTCAGATTTATTGTAGGCTTTCTTAATTATTAGCTTTAGGTAATTCATAATAACATGTTTCTTTTAACATGAAATTAGCAAGACTTAAGTTTCTTGTATGTCCTTGACAAATACGGGACATTCGTTATGTGTGTACTAACATACTAATATTAATCTCAACTTTGGGATAGGTGTCAGTACTCCACATTACACTACGACCCTAGAATCCTCCCCTCGGAGTTATGTTGGAAATTTCCAACACTAAATACAACACTGTTGTATTCTCATTAATTATTACTAATTCTACTAATCATTGTAGTGAGTAAAATTAACCCAACGTAGAGTTCGCATGTACTAATAATTACATCTGTACAATAAGGCTAGAATTCTTACGTCACCCGACGCCAGTATTGCGTCAGATTCCATTGTAATAAACACATTTATATCCAATGTGTCTGAGAATTGAATTTGATTCTCAATAAACAACGGTGTTCTGTGTGATAATTAATTACAGATAAACTAATCCCTAACTAAAGCCAAATAGAGCGTTTATAGTTATAACTGTTATCTAGTAGTAAATTTAATGTAACCGTGAATGCCCTGGAGAGACTTTAATTCATCTCCATTGTTCGTTTACTATCATAAAACTGGCGAATAATAATATTTAACTCCTCTAAATAATAAACTCGTCCTAACCCGTGCATTTCAATCACAACAGTGAGAAATGATAATATTTACAATAAGTAATTTGAGTAACAAACGCGGGACGCAGAGCGGGACTGAGGAGACGCCAGTGCATGAGGTGACGCGTTCATGAGCAGACGCGTACACGAAACAACGCACTCACGAGGAGACGCCATTGCCCAGCCACCAGGGTAGACGCCATCAAGACCTCTAGAAGAAAGTCGCCACTGTGAGGTGTGAAGAACCTTGCAGAACCTTAACTTCACTGGTGTCAGTGTCATTTACATAACAAGTCGAATGTCAAGAGATTTAATTTGATATTCGGCCAGAACCTGTTAAATTTGGTTTTATGTAATACCATGTGACCGGCCAGTGAAGCGCGTCAGTATCTAGGATAGGCTAGACCGGAGCCTAGGACGCGAATTTCGGCAAGCCTTAACTTACACAGTGCCCATATTAGCTAAGTATCCTTATCCTTATTTGATGCATCTTATAGGGGGTAGGTTTATAGCTGGGTAGCTTGTCGTGACGCTGTGCGACAACAACAAATTACAGGTCATTATTTTTCCCTTATTATTAATATCAATTTATTGAACATAGAAATCTAGTAGTTTAATCTGTTGCTACTGAAAACACTTTGATTTACAGCGTGTGTGCAGAATTCTCCGAGCTGTCATTTCCCATGTTAATCAACTCCCAGTGTTCCATGACGAGTCCAGGAGAATCAGAGGATGAGTTGTGACTAACTTCTTGGAAATCTTCTTTAAGCTAAGATTCCTTTTGTATTCCTCGATTTCTATTATCTGTACTCTTTTACATGCAGAACTCTGTTCATTGGATTAACATGTGTTTATTATGATTATTATTATTCATGTTCATAATCTATGTTCTCATTAATGATAACGATAATAATTTCATAAATGTTCATAGGATTAGATTATTATACATTGGACTGGTGAACGAACCACACTAGTTCCTGGACGTACTGAGTTCCAGTAATAACCCCCCAATGTAGGTGTTTGAGGCTTTGATTCATTTAATTATACAGCCCATTAATTATTTCAGTGATCATATTCTCTAGTATTTTATCCATAGTTACTGGTTCATCTAGGAATTTGCTTATGATCATATTTTCTTAGTTTCCCTCTTTTACTATAAAAGCGGGTGATCCGTCGTAATTGATTTTTATTACATTAATAATTTAATATATAGAGTCAAGCCCCAAATGTCCCACAGGCTACTCCCCCTCCTCGTCTAATATATCGGTCTGTGTGAAATAGTTTAAATCCATTTATTTGATATTCAGCTAATAGTTCTCTATTTTCTACATTCATCCACGTTTCGGTAAGTGCAATAATATCTATTTTTTCTCTGCAGACAAGAGAATTTAATTCGTTAATTTTATTTCTTAGACTTCTACTGTTAGTGTAATATACCCTAAGTGAATTGTTATTTTGAGGCCCTTTTCTTTCCTTGATCATTTTGCCAATTCTTTTCTCCCACGAACACATACTTTTATTACCTCCTTCCTCGAAGTCAATTCCCATACCACTATCTACTAACAGTTTAAACCCAAACAAACACCTCTAACCACTGGTTCCAACGAGTTCGCAACAGCAACAACCCCAGCCCTCCATAGATGCACCCCATCATGAGCATACATTTCATTTCTTCCATAGAAGTGTTCCCAGTTGTCTATGAAAGATATTGCATTTGATTTGCAATATTTGTCCAGCCGGCACTTGACACCAAGTGCCCTCGACATCCATTCATTACCCACTCCCTTTCTTGGAAGAATGCCACATATGATTGGGATTCCTCCCTTGCTCCTAACTAATTCAGTGGCTGTCCTGAATCTCTGTATTAGTTCCTCACTCCTAACTCGTCCAACATCATTACCACCTGCACTAATACAAATAATTTGGTTGTTCCCATTTCCCGTCATATCATTTATGTTTCCAACAATATCACCAATTCCAGCTCCCGGATAGCAAACCCTTAATCTGTTCCCCCTATCTCTGGCACAAAAGGTTCTGTCTAAATACCTCACCTCACTTCATTCTTATGTTGAACTAGCTGTCCCCGGCCACGCGTTGCTGTGGCCGGGGACAGCCACAACAACGTCCCAGGAAAGAGCCTTGAGGTACTCCACTTTCACCATTTTCCCTGCCTAACTTAACCCCATTTATACTAACTTCTTGCTTCCTTTTTAAAGTAAGAGTCTTGTATGTAAACAAGAATGAGTTTCGTTGCATTATTGCCATATATAAAATATTTTTGTCAATAATGTATAAAATATATATATTATACATATAAAATATATATCTTCTGTATATTTTTCAGTGTTGATCCCGATCAGCGAGATTCTGGATGAGTTAACATTGGGCGAAATAATATATGCATTATTATAATATAACATTTATTGTAAACATTGTGTAATTATACACTGTGCGTAATATAAAGTTTTGATTGTATATTAAGCCATTTGAACATTAAAATGTTCATATTGAAATATATGAAATACATATATTGAAATATATGAAATACATATATTGAAATATATGAAATGCATATATTGAAATATATGAAATACATATATTGAAATATATGAAATACATATATTGAAACATATGAAATACATATACTGAAATATATGAAATACATATATTGAAATATAGGAAAATCTTTGTACCTCCTGTTACCTCTCCGGCCAAAGAGAGGTAACAGGACAGGCTGTTGAGACATGGGACAGCCTGCCTCTCACGGATGGACGGAAGGATGTAGGCTGGACGCAAGGACGCAGGCTGGAAGCAAGGACATACGTTGCTTCCAGACCCAATCTAGACGTAACTTCCTGAAACAGTCTGGACTCGATTCTTCATGTGAATTACTGAAGGATACTGTTTGAAGCTTACTGAAGCAGGCTGGACGGAACATACTGAGCAGGCCGGACGTGACATACTGAAGCAGGCTGGACGTTAAATACTGAAGCAGGCCGAGCGTAACATACTGAAGCAAGCTGGACGTAACTTACTATAACAGGCAGGAATCTGGCCCGTACGTAAATTACTGAAGTATTCTTGAAGTATGTATGAAGTATTCTACTGGAGCAGGCTCGCCGTATCCTTCTGAAGCAGGCTCGTCGTATCCTGCTGAAGCAGGCTCGTCGTATCCTGCTGAAGCAGGCTCGCCGTATTCTGCTGAACCAGGCACGCCGTATCCTTCTGAAGCAGGCTCGCCGTATCCTGCTGAACCAGGCTCGCCGTATCCTGCTGAAGCAGGCTCGCCGTATCCTGCTGAAGCAGGCTCGCCGTATCCTACTGGAGCAAGCTGGACGCATCTTACTGGAGCAGGCTGGACGCATCTTACTGGAGCAGGCTGGACGCATCTTACTGGAGCAGGCTGGACGCATCTTACTGGAGCAGGCTGGACGCATCTTAATGGAACAGGTTCGACGCATCTTACTGGAGCAGGTTCGACGCATCTTACTGGAGCAGGCTGGACGCATCTTACTGGAGCAGGCTGGATGCATCTTACTGGAGCAGGCTGGATGCATCTTACTGAAGCAGGCTGGACGCATCTTACCGAAGCGTGTTGGACGCATCTTACTGGAGCAGGCTGGACGCATCTTACTGAAGCAGGCTGGACGCATCTTACCGAAGCGTGTTGGACGCATCTTACTGAAGCGTGTTGGACGCATCCTACTGGAGCTGGCTGGAAGCATCTTACTGGAGCAGGCTGGATGCATCTTACTGGAGCAGGCTGGATGCATCTTACTGAAGAAGGCTGAACGCATCTTATTGAAGCAGGCTGGACGCATTTTACTGAAGCTGGCTGGATGCATTTTACTGAAGCACGCTGGATGCATCTTATTGAAGCTGGCTGGACGCATTTTACTGAAGCAGGCTGGACGCATCTTACTGAATCAGGCAGGGTGACTACGACTGATTCAGGTTGGATGCATCTCACTGAAGTAGGCTGGATGTATCTTACTGCAGTTGGCCGGACGACTTCGATTGATGCTGGCCGGACGAATTCGACTGATGCAGGCTGGATGCATATTACTGAATCAGGCAGAACGACTATCACTGATTTAGGCTGGATGCATCTCACTGAAGAAGGCTGGATGCATCTTACTAAAGCAGGCCGGACGACTTCGATTGATGCAGGCTGGACGAAATCGACTGAAGCAGGCTGGATGACTACGACTGATGCAGGTCGCCCGCTAATCTGCCCGACCGTTGCTGGTGTAGACTGGCTGAAGTGGTCCATGATACACTTCCTTGTGAAGGAGAGTAAAGACCAATGAATCACAGGAAGAATTGTACAGGACTGAAGTAGGCAGATTATTATACAGGACTAAATTAGACAGACTGTAATATATCCGTGTCACCACACCTTACTGGTCACGTGAAAACGTTCTTAGAACACAAACACAGGAAATTGTAGAGAGCGCTTTTGTCCCATTAGAGGCTCCGGTTTATTTCCCCCAAACTCTTTAAATATATATATATATATCCAGTCAGCTTCAGTTTTATATATGTATATATATATATATATATATATATATATATATATATATATATATATATATATATATATATATATATATATATATATATATATATATATATATATATATATATATATATATATATATATATATATATATATATATATATATATATATATATATATATATATATATATATATATATATATATATATATATATATATAATGTCAGATTACGGAGGAAAATGAAACAGGAATTTCCTTAAGTACTATAAGCTTAAGTACCTAAGCTTTTAAGAATCAAGTAATTCATTTGTATTATCTAACTCGGTATAATTTGTCCCAGAGATCAACCACCTACTTCTAAACCAGAATTTACCCTTATATATCAGGTTTGAGTAGCAACACTTGCAAATTTGTTGATGATACAAAAGTCAGTAGGGAAATAACAAAGAAGAAGACTCACTAACACTTCAAGTTTATCTAAATAGGGTTTTGAAATGGTCAAAAGATTGGGAGATGCAGTTTAATGCTGATAAATGTAAAGTTCTGAGGCTAGGTAATGATGATAGAGTTAAATGATACGAGCTTGATGGTGTTGAGATTGCGAAGTCGGATTGCGAAAGGGATCTGGGAGTTATGATTAGTAAGAATTTAAAACCATACGATCAATGCATGAATGTTCGTAATAAGGCAAATAGGACACTGGGATTTATTAATCGAAGCGTTAGTAACAAGACACCTGGTGTGGTTCTTCAGCTATATCTAACTCTGGTTAGGCCCTATTTAGATTATGCAGTTCAGTTTTGGTCGCCGTACTATAGAATGGATATAAATTCACGTGAACGTCTTGTATACAGCGTATTATGACTAAGTTAATTCCCCAAATTAGAAATCTTTCATATGAAGAAAGATTATTGCCTTCAGCCGAACAAGTCTATGTGGGTGGGGACGAGGACAGGTTGACGAGTTTAGCAGTTACCAGGGAGGATGTTCTTAAACAAATAGTAAAACTCAAACCAAACAAATCCCCAGGGCCGGATGAAGTGTTTGCTAGGGTGCTTAAAGAATGCAAAGAGGAGCTTTGTGACCCACTGTCAACCATATTTAATAAATCAATAGAGTCAGGCAGAGTGCCAGAGTTTTGGAAAGTTGCTAATGTGATACCAGTTTTTAAGAAAGGAGATAGATCACTTGCGTCTAACTATCGACCAATTAGCCTAACGTCTATTGTGGGAAAGTTACTCGAATCTATAATAGCAAATAAAATTCGTCTTCATCTTGAAAAACATAAATTAATAATTGAGTCGCAACATGGTTTTATAAATGGCCGTTCATGTTTAACAAATTTGTTATCTTTTTATTCTAGCATTGTTGAGGCAGTTGATAGTGGTAAGGATTGCGATGTTGTATACCTTGACTTTAGCAAAGCTTTTGATACAGTGCCACATGAAAGACTGATTAAAAAAATAGAGTCTCATGGTATTGGGGGTGCTATATTAAGCTGGATTAGGGCATGGCTATACCAAAGGAAACAGAGAGTTAGTATAAATGGAATCAAGTCAGAGTGGGAAAATGTTGTAAGTGGAGTGCCTCAAGGCTCTGTCCTGGGACCTCTGTTGTTTATAATATATATAAATGATTTAGATTCAGGTTTGAGTAGCAACATTTGCAAATTTGCCGATGATACGAAAATCGGTAGGGAAATTAATTCGGAGGAGGACTCACTATCACTTCAAGTTGATCTAGATAGGGTTTTGAAATGGTCAAAGGATTGGCAGATGCAGTTTAATGCTGATAAATGTAAAGTTCTGAGGTTAGGTAATGATGATAGAGTTACAAGATACGAGCTAGATGGTGTTGTGATTGCGAAGTCGGATTGCGAAAGGGATCTGGGAGTTATGATTAGTAAGAATTTAAAACAAAAGGATCAATGCATAAATGTTCGTAATAAGGCAAATCGGACACTTGGATTTATTAATCGCAGCGTTAGTAACAAGACACCTGGTGTGGTTCTCAAGCTATATCTTGCTCTAGTTAGGCCCCATTTAGATTATGCAGTTCAGTTTTGGTCGCCATATTATAGAATGGATATAAATTCACTTGAACGTGTCCAGCGTAGGATGACTAAGTTAATTCCCCAAATTAGAAATCTTTCATATGAAGAAAGATTAACAAAGCTTAAGTTGCATTCACTGGAAAGGCGAAGAGTTAGGGGTGACATGATAGAGGTTTACAAGTGGATGAATGGACATAACCGGGGGGATATTAATAGGGTATTAAAAGTATCAACACAGGACAGAACACGAAACAATGGATATAAATTGGATAAGTTTAGATTTAGGAAAGACTTGGGTAAATACTGGTTCAGTAACAGGGTTGTTGATTTGTGGAACCAATTGCCGCGTAACATTGTGGAGGTGGGGTCCCTCGATTGTTTCAAGCACGGGTTGGACAAGTATATGAGTGGGATTGGGTGGTTATAGAATAGGAGCTGCCTCGTATGGGCCAATAGGCCTTCTGCAGTTGCCTTTGTTCTTATGTTCTTCCGTGTTAATTTCCCTACCGATTTTTGTATTATCTGCAAATCTGCAGATGTTGCTACTCAAACCTGAATTTTAATCATTTATATATATTATAAACAACAGAGGTCCCAGGACAGAGCCTTGAGGCACTCCACTAACAACATTATCCCACTCCGACTTAACCCCATTTATACTAACTCTGTTTCCTTTGGAATAGCAAAGCCCTAATCCAACTTAATATAGCACCCCCAATACCATGAGCCTCTATTTTTTTAATCAGTCTTTAATATCTTGAGGACTTTATTTTATTATTGACATCTTTATTGACAAAATTAATTACAATTTTGCCTAATCTGAGGATTTCGATTAAGTCTTATTAAAGTGAGGATAATGCTGGTAATCACTGTCACCCAGGACAGAGAACATAAGAATATAAGAACAATGGTTAAGGGTTTGCTATCCGGGAGCTGAATTGGTGATATTGTTGGAAACATGAATGATATTATGACGGGAAATGGGAACAAACCCATTATTTGTATTAGTGCAGGTGGTAATGATGTTGGACGAGTTAGGAGTGAGGAACTAATACAGAGATTCAGGACAACCATTGAATTAATTAGGAGCAAGGGAGGAATCCCGATCATATGTGGCATTCTTCCAAGAAAGGGAGTGGGAAATGAATGGATGTCGAGGGCACTTGGTATCAATTGCCGGCTGGAAAGATATTGCAAATCAAATGCAATATCTTTCATAGACAACATTAGAACATAAGAACAAAGGCAACTGCAGAAGGCCTATTGGCCCATACGAGGCAGCTCCTATTTATAACCCCCTAATTCCACTCATATACTTGTCCAACCCGCGCTTGAAACAATCGAGGGACCCCACCTCCAGCACGTTACGCGGTAATTGGTTCCACAAATCAACAACCCTGTTACTGAACCAGTATTTACCCAAGTCTTTCCTAAATCTAAACTTATCCAATTTATACCCATTGTTTCGTGTTCTGTCTTGTGTTGATACTTTTAATACCCTATTAATATCCCCTTTGTTATGTCCATTCACCCACTTGTAAACCTCTATCATGTTACCCCTAACTCTTCGCCTTTCCAGTGAATGCAACTTAAGCTTTGTTAATCTTTCTTCATATGAAAGATTTTTAATTTGGGGAATTAACTTAGTCATCCTACGCTGGACACGTTCAATTGAATTTATATCCATTCTATAATATGGCGACCAAAACTGAACTGCATAATCTAAATGGGGCCTAACTAGAACATAAGAACATAAGAACAAAGGTAACTGCAGAAGGCCTATTGGCCCATACGAGGCAGCTCCTATTCTATAACCACCCAATCCCACTCATATACTTGTCCAACCCGTGCTTGAAACAATCGAGGGACCCCACCTCCACAATGTTACGCGGCAATTGGTTCCACAAATCAACAACCCTATTACTGAACCAGTATTTACCCAAGTCTTTCCTAAATCTAAACTTATCCAATTTATATCCATTGTTTCGTGTTCTGTCCTGTGTTGATACTTTTAATACCCTATTAATATCCCCCGGTTATGTCCATTCATCCACTTGTAAACCTCTATCATGTCACCCCTAACTCTTCGCCTTTCCAGTGAATGCAACTTAAGCTTTGTTAATCTTTCTTCATATGAAAGATTTCTAATTTGGGGAATTAACTTAGTCATCCTACGCTGGACACGTTCAAGTGAATTTATATCCATTCTATAATATGGCGACCAAAACTGAACTGCATAATCTAAATGGGGCCTAACTAGAGCAAGATATAGCTTGAGAACCACACCAGGTGTCTTGTTACTAACGCTGCGATTAATAAATCCAAGTGTCCGATTTGCCTTATTACGAACATTTATGCATTGATCCTTTTGTTTTAAATTCTTACTAATCATAACTCCCAGATCCCTTTCGCAATCCGACTTCGCAATCACAACACCATCTACATAAGAACATAAGAACAAAGGCAACTGCAGAAGGCCTATTGGCCCATACGAGGCAGCTCCTATTCTATAACCACCCAATCCCACTCATATACTTGTCCAACCCGTGCTTGAAACAATCGAGGGACCCCACCTCCACAATGTTACGCGGCAATTGGTTCCACAAATCAACAACCCTGTTACTGAACCAGTATTTACCCAAGTCTTTCCTAAATCTAAACTTATCCAATTTATACCCATTGTTTCGTGTTCTGTCCTGTGTTGATACTTTTAATACCCTATTAATATCCCCCCGGTTATGTCCATTCATCCACTTGTAAACCTCTATCATGTCACCCCTAACTCTTCGCCTTTCCAGTGAATGCAACTTAAGCTTTGTTAATCTTTCTTCATATGAAAGATTTCTAATTTGGGGAATTAACTTAGTCATCCTACGCTGGACACGTTCAAGTGAATTTATATCCATTCTATAATATGGCGACCAAAACTGAACTGCATAATCTAAATGGGGCCTAACTAGAGCAAGATATAGCTTGAGAACCACACCAGGTGTCTTGTTACTAACGCTGCGATTAATAAATCCAAGTGTCCGATTTGCCTTATTACGAACATTTATGCATTGATCCTTTTGTTTTAAATTCTTACTAATCATAACTCCCAGATCCCTTTCGCAATCCGACTTCGCAATCACAACACCATCTAGCTCGTATCTAGTAACTCTATCATCATTACCTAACCTCAGAACTTTACATTTATCAGCATTAAACTGCATCTGCCAATCCTTCGACCACCCCAAAACCCTATCCAGATCAACTTGAAGTGATAGTGAGTCCTCCTCCGAATTAATTTCCCTACCGATTTTCGTATCATCGGCAAATTTGCAAATGTTGCTACTCAAACCTGAATCTAAATCATTTATATATATTATAAACAACAGAGGTCCCAGGACAGAGCCTTGAGGCACTCCACTTACAACATTTTCCCACTCTGACTTGATTCCATTTATACTAACTCTCTGTTTCCTTTGGTATAGCCATGCCCTAATCCAGCTTAATATAGCACCCCCAATACCATGAGACTCTATTTTTTTAATCAGTCTTTCATGTGGCACTGTATCAAAAGCTTTGCTAAAGTCAAGGTATACAACATCGCAATCCTTACCACTATCAACTGCCTCAACAATGCTAGAATAAAAAGATAACAAATTTGTTAAACATGAACGGCCATTTATAAAACCATGTTGCGACTCAATTATTAATTTATGTTTTTCAAGATGAAGACGAATTTTATTTGCTATTATAGATTCGAGCAACTTTCCCACAATGGACGTTAGGCTAATTGGTCGATAGTTAGACGCAAGTGATCTATCTCCTTTCTTAAAAACTGGTATCACATTAGCAACTTTCCAAAACTCTGGCACTCTGCCTGACTCTATTGATTTATTAAATATGGTTGACAGTGGGTCACAAAGCTCCTCTTTGCATTCTTTAAGCACCCTAGCAAACACTTCATCCGGCCCTGGGGATTTGTTTGGTTTGAGTTTTACTATTTGTTTAAGAACATCCTCCCTGGTAACTGCTAAACTCGTCAACCTGTCCTCGTCCCCACCCACATAGACTTGTTCGGCTGAAGGCATATTGTTAAGTTCCTCTTTAGTAAATACAGATACAAAATATTTATTAAAAATACTACTCATCTCTTCATCACTATCTGTTATTTGACCTGTCTCAGTTTTTAATGGACCTATCCTTTCCCTAGTCTTAGTACGATATAACTGAAAAAACCCTTTAGGATTTGTCTTTGCTTGCCCTGCTATGCGAACTTCATAGTTTCTTTTTGCTTTCCTTATCTCTTTTTTAACATTTCTAACCAGTTGTACGAATTCCTGTTCTAAAGTGACCTCCCCATTTTTAATCCTTTTGTACCAAGCTCTCTTTTTACCTATAAGGTTCTTCAAATTCTTTGTTATCCACTTTGGGTCATTAGTATTCGATCTATTCAATTTGTATGGTATACTACGTTCCTGTGCTTTGTTTAGAATATTCTTAAATAAGTTATATATTGAATCCACATCGAAATCCCCATTTAAGTCACCTATCGCTGGGTTCATGTCTCGCTCCAAGACCGGCCCACACCCCATACCCAAGACTTTCCAATCAATTTGACCCAAAAAATTTCTTAGGCTATTAAAATCAGCTTTTCGAAAATCTGGCACTTTAACAGAATTTTCTCCTACTGGTCTATTCCATTCTATGCTAAATCTGATTTCTTTGTGATCACTGCTCCCTAGCTCACTCCCTATTTCGATGTCATTAATTTGCGTTTCCCTGTTAGTTAACACTAAATCTAAAATATTATTTTCCCGTGTTGGTTCCATAATGTGTTGCGTAAGAAAGCAATCGTCAATTAATTCTAGAAAATCTTCTGCTTCACTATTCCCTGTTTTGTTCAACCAGTTTATTCCGCTAAAATTAAAGTCACCCATGACATAAATACTGTTAGATCTAGATGCTCTAGATATTTCATCCCATAGATGCTTTGCTTCCATTCTGTCTAAATTTGGTGGCCTATATATTACTCCTATTATAATATTATTAGCTTTTTCGTTTAATTCAATCCAAATAGTTTCTGTGTGTGGCTCTGTTTTGATTCCCTCTTTGAGACTACATTTCAAATTGTCCCTAACATATATGGCTACTCCACCTCCTCGTCTAATATATCTATCTGTGTGAAATAGTTTAAATCCATATATTTGATATTCAGCTAATAGTTCTCTATTTTCTACATTCATCCACGTTTCGGTAAGTGCAATAATATCTATTTTTTCTGTGCAGACAAGAGCATTTAATTCGTTAATTTTATTTCTTAGACTTCTACTGTTAGTGTAATATACCCTAAGTGAATTGTTATTTTGCGGACCTTCTCTTTCCCTGATCGTTTTGCCAATTCCTTTCTCCCACAAACACATACTTTTATTACCTCCTTCCTCCAAATCAATTCCCATACCTCTATCTACTAACAGTTTAAACCCAAACAAACACCTCTAACCACTTCTTCTAACGAGTTCGCAACAGCAACAACCCCAGCTCTCGATAGATGCACCCCATCACGAGCATACATTTCATTTCTTCCATAGAAGTGTTCCCAGTTGTTTATGAAAGATATTGCATTTGATTTGCAATATCTTTCCAGCCGGCAATTGACACCAAGTGCCCTCGATATCCATTCATTTCCCACTCCCTTTCTTGGAAGAATCTAGCTCGTATCTTGTAACTCTATCATCATTACCTAACCTCAGAACTTTACATTTATCAGCATTAAACTGCATCTGCCAATCCTTTGACCATTTCAAAACCCTATCTAGATCAACTTGAAGTGATAGTGAGTCCTCCTCCGAATTAATTTCCCTACCGATTTTCGTATCATCGGCAAATTTGCAAATGTTGCTACTCAAACCTGAATCTAAATCATTTATATATATTATAAACAACAGAGGTCCCAGGACAGAGCCTTGAGGCACTCCACTTACAACATTTTCCCACTGACTTGATTCCATTTATACTAACTCACTGTTTCCTTTGGTATAGCCATGCCCTAATCCAGCTTAATATAGCACCCCCAATACCATGAGACTCTATTTTTTTAATCAGTCTTTCATGTGGCACTGTATCAAAAGCTTTGCTAAAGTCAAGGTATACAACATCGCAATCCTTATCACTATCAACTGCCTCAACAATGCTAGAATAAAAAGATAACAAATTTGTTAAACATGAACGGCCATTTATAAAACCATGTTGCGACTCAATTATTAATTTATGTTTTTCAAGATGAAGACGAATTTTATTTGCTATTATAGATTCGAGTAACTTTCCCACAATAGACGTTAGGCTAATTGGTCGATAGTTAGACGCAAGTGATCTATCTCCTTTCTTAAAAACTGGTATCACATTAGCAACTTTCCAAAACTCTGGCACTCTGCCTGACTCTATTGATTTATTAAATATGGTTGACAGTGGGTCACAAAGCTCCTCTTTGCATTCTTTAAGCACCCTGGCAAACACTTCATCCGGCCCTGGGGATTTGTTTGGTTTGAGTTTTACTATTTGTTTAAGAACATCCTCCCTGGTAACTGCTAAACTCGTCAACCTGTCCTCGTCCCCACCCACATAGACTTGTTCGGCTGAAGGCATATTGTTAAGTTCCTCTTTAGTAAATACAGATACAAAATATTTATTAAAAATACTACTCATCTCTTCATCACTATCTGTTATTTGACCTGTCTCAGTTTTTAATGGACCTATCCTTTCCCTAGTCTTAGTACGATATAACTGAAAAAACCCTTTAGGATTTGTCTTTGCTTGCCCTGCTATGCGAACTTCATAGTTTCTTTTTGCTTTCCTTATCTCTTTTTTAACATTTCTAACCAGAGCAAGATATAGCTTGAGAACCACACCAGGTGTCTTGTTACTGTTGTTGTTGTTAAAGATTTAGCTATTCAGGACGGAGTGTCCATGTAGCACGGGCTATGGTGAGC
Organism: Procambarus clarkii; assembly: GCF_040958095.1. Classification (NCBI taxonomy): domain Eukaryota; kingdom Metazoa; phylum Arthropoda; class Malacostraca; order Decapoda; family Cambaridae; genus Procambarus; species Procambarus clarkii. Next base: position 28,780,110 of record NC_091197.1, read on the forward strand.
CCGTAATTGAGTTTGGTGATATACATGATAACCTTTTTCCTGTGATGTTTAGGTCTAAGTTTAAAATGGAGGCGAGGACTTCTCCTTTTTTCCTGCTTATTTTGTCGCTTCTGTTTTATTGCACTGGTTTTAATCTTGTTTTATTAACATTATCTTGGTGGCGGATGTAGATGCAGAATGCTCACTAATGAGTCCCATTCCTCAACAGCTTTTCTAATCATTGTAGTCGCGGTGGAATGTGCATCTAATGCAGCTGCTGTCGTTGGATTAATGTTGAGTTTGATGCGCAGGGGTTCAGTAGCTTCACATTCTAGTAAGTAGTGCAATAGCGGCGCCTCTGCCTTAGTTTCACAGATGTGACACTCTTTAACTATTGGGTTCATTACCTCCCAGCAGCACTTGTACCCAAGTCTGAGTCTGTGTATGGCTACTGCAATGTCTCTGGATATCTTTTTGCCAGGCTTGAAAGAGGAGTAACCAGTGGCTTGTTCATACCATATCGCAGTGGATCTTCCTTCCGCTACTTTGGCTCTGTGGCGACTTTTGATAGTTGAGAATATTTTCTTCTTGATTTGCTCCTTTATCTATGAGAAACTTGGAGGGATTTGAACCTGTACAACAGGTAGAGCAGTGGCAGTTTTTGCTAGTGAGTCTGCCTTTTCATTACCCTTTATGCCAATGTGACTTGGTATCCAATTTAGGGTGATTGACAGCCCTCGATTATGGGCATCTTTTCCTATATGTTGAATTTCTGTGAGGCGATGTATATTATCTCTGTACTGACTGGATAACAATGACTGGAGCGAAGATTTAGAGTCTGTATGAATGATGACATCATGTAAATTATTCTCAATTGTATAGTTTATTACCTCCTTCAGGGCATATCATTCTGTTTGCAATGTTGAGCACCCACTATTCATGCTCCAGTAAGCTTCATGGTTGGTAGTGTAAACTACTGCCCCAGCAGAACCTTTTTCTTGATCAACTGATCCGTCTGTGAAGATGTGAGTCGTTGTGGGTCTAGAGATGGTTTTCATTTCAACTTCCATTTGTTGCTCTATTACTTCCTTGAGCCTCTGCGGGTCACATGCTGATTTTTTAACTGATAATCTTTCAGTGATTATCTTTAGAGTCGATTCTTCCCATGGAGGAGGCTGTCGAAAGTGTTGATATGGTCTATCTTCCCCTTTGTTTTTAATGGTCCATTTCATGTCCATTTTCTCTAAAATCTTGACCACATTATCCATCCATGAGCTTGTTCTATACTGTAGGTTTTTCTGAAAGGATCTCTGTATGCTGTCTTTGATTGACAGCCTGGCAGTTGTTCCAGTAAGTTTTATTATTATGGTGGCTATCCTTTGTTTCATCCTGTTTTCTAATGCTGGTAAATTTGTTTCCATTCTAAGGTTCTCTCTACGCGTCCATATAGGTGCTCCCAGCATTGTTCGCAGAGCATCATTTTGAGACACTTCCAGTTTCTCCCACTGGTTATCACTGAGGGATGTAAGAGCAGGAGCAGCATAGTCGACGAGTGACCTAACTGCTTGAACGTAGTACATTTTGAGTACTGGTAGAGATGCACCCTCTCTAAGACTGGTCAGAGAGCGCAAAACTGAGTTTCTGGCTTTACAGCGTTGCCGAAGATATTCAATTTCTTGAGTGAATTTCAACTGGTTGTCTATTATGACTCCTAGGTATTGAAAAGAGGTAACCCACTCGATTTCTTGTCCTTGTATTGCCAGTCTGATGTCTTGAGTTCTCATTTTAACGGCCATTGCTTTTGCTTTATTGCTGTTTATTTTCACTGTTATGCGTTCCGCTTCCTTGCTGATAATATCTAGGCATTTTTTTGCATGGTTCCTTGCACCTTTGCCATTGATGATGACCACAAAGTCGTCTGCATAGTTAAGAAGTTTGGCTTTTGGTAGCTTAAGCTTCATGAATTGTTCCATGAGACAGTTGAAGAGGAAGGGGCTTAGTATTCCTCCCTGCGGAGTTCCATTTTCCAGCCTCTTTGAGGTCGATGTTTTTCCTTGGAATTTGACTTTAGCTTCTCGGTTAAGCAGGCTTCCTTTGGCAAAAGCAAGAGCGTGTCCTTTGATTTCCTTATCCACAAGGCAGCACAGTGTAGCTGGAGCACTGGCTAACTCGAAGGCTTTTTCAATATCTAGAATAATAAGGATTCCAGGTTTGTCATTGATTTTATCCAGGAGGGAGGTAAGGCATTCTGTGGTTCCAACACCTTTTCTGTAAGCAAACATATTTTGGTGTAGTGGATTGGCTTTCCATTCAATTCGATTAAGGGCCATTCTTTCTGCAGTTTTAGCCAGACAGCTTGTTAATGAGATGGGTCTTGGATTTCCTGGGTCTTTAGGTTTTGGAATGGGAACTATAATTGCACTGTTCCAAGAGAGTGGTCGGGTTCTTGTCACCCATACTCTGTTGATGAGATTCAAGAAGGCTTCTTCACCCTTTTCTCCTAGCTTGGCTAGCATGTTGTAAGTGATTTTGTCCTCGCCTGGAGCTGTATTTTTAGTTTTCTTTGTAGCACTTCTGAGTTCTTTTAGATTGAAAGGTTGGTCTAGTTCGTCAGGTAAGGCTAAAGCATCATCTATTTTTTTCCATCTTGCTGCTTGAAGTCTTTGTTGGTGAGTCAGAGTTGCTTGAGGAAGTTGAGTGGAACTGGCTCTTGAAGCAAATAGATTTGCTAGCCTTTCTGCTTCTTGCTCTGGATGAACATGGTGCGGCGGAGCAGGAGACGATTTTCCTTTGGCCTTGTTGATCTGCCTCCAGATGTCGCCCAAGGACGTATGCTGATTTAGCTTGGCACACCACTCGAGCCATTTTTCTTCTTGGAATTTTGCTGTTTCTTCGTGCACATGATCTCGGACAGCTCTAAGAAGTCCTAGATTAGCTTCGGTTCTATCTCTTCTGAAATTCTTTCGTGCACGATTTAGTCTGTTATGTAGCTCTTTGATCCTATCACAGTAATACCAATGGTCCTTGTGTTGTTGGGTGATTGTTTTCCTCTTGGGGATGGCGTGATTTGCTGCTCTATGTATTGCATTTACTAAATATTTTTCCATTTCTTCGGTGTTGTCAGGAGGAGTGTAGTTTTGGTGCCAAGTTTCGAGAGCTTCCTGAAACTTCGTCCAATCTACTTTGATAAAGTCCCATCCGGGCTCGGGAGCTGGAGGTCTGGGCGGTAGTGCTATATTAATAACTGTTTTTGTAGCAAAGTGGTCACTAGTCAGAACATGATCCACTGACCAATGACACAACTCATAAACACTGGTGGAAACAAACGTGAGATTCAACTTTCCTCCATCAGTGTGGGTTGGTTCCGTCGAATTAAGCAGACTGATTTCTGGCACTTCATCCAAAAGATGTTCAATATGTCTTCCGTTGGCGTCGGTTCTTGGTGAATCAAGAAGTAATTCACTATGAGCGTTGAAGTCACCAGAGATGATAGTAGGTGTAGTGACTGCTATTTCAAAGATTGTTGAGAGATCCATGTCATGTTCTCTCTGGCTCTTGTATACATTGAAAATGGACAGCGTTGAGTTCCTCATAGTGAGCTTAACTCCCATAATTTCGACGTTCTCGTCACAGTTGGGCAGGTGTGTGATTGCCGTGGCATTGATATGATTTCTTACTAGAATTGAAATGCCTCTGGTGCCACCTTGTGCCATAGGGCAGTGGAATCCTTGATATTCTGGGATATTGATAAATCTGCCAGTCCTGGTGAGTGTTTCTTGGAGTAGAACAATATCAATGCTATCCTTGAGAAGCACTGCTCTGAGTGTTTGTGCTTTGCTTTTGAATCCTTGAATATTCCATTGTATAATTTTGAGATTGTCCATTTTTCCGTTTATAGTGGAATCATTGAGTCCATGGTTTTTATAGTACTGGTTTTCCCGACCGTTTGTGTCTTCTTGGCTAGAGTGGAGACTTTCTTCTTGGCGGGTGAGGAGACTCCTGGTTGGGCCGAAGCGCCCCTGCTACATCCAGCCACTGAGGCACCCGATGATGCAGGGATCATCATTTCTGCCTGGGAGGTCCCAGAGGCAACGGCAGGCATGTTCGCCCTGCCGCCCCGATACATTCTGTTGCTGTCTCCCAGTGGAGCAGCGCCCCCCTGCCCCCTCCAGTTGTTGGAGGCCCCGTCCTTGCCCAGACCAGAAGGACCCGGCGCGCCAGACTGTTGCTGATCTTCATTTATTCGGACTTGCCGAAGGGTGTACCACTGGCTTTTTACCGAGGGTCTGGTCGATTGGGGTCTCGAAGTAGTTACTTTGGGTTGCTGGGTTGATCCGAAAGCTAGTATTCTTTTTACCCTCTCTGGATATCGTTTGTTCCAGGCGTGATGTGTATCCCCGCAGTTCGGGCATTTTGCTTTCGTTTGTCTGCCTTCTTTGTGCAGATTCTTGCATATGTCGGTATTATGGAGCTCGCTACATACACCACATCGTTCCGGGCCTCTGCAGCCATCTTTGTGGTGGCCGAAGCGCTGACATCTGTAACAGCGCATGGGTTCTGGGTTGTATAGTCTCAGCCTGAATTGACCATAGATGCCAACACTCAGAGTGTTGATGCAAGGTCCTTTTATTGTAACAAGAACCTGTCTTGTTTCAATATTGTTGTGCTTGCATCTTTCCGCCGTTGTGACATTTGGGCATTCCAGGAGTCTGTTTGCATGAACTTCGACCGGGAAATTTTGAACTATCATTTTGGTGATTTTTTCATCTGGTTTCAGTTCCACTAGGTGTTCTGTGTTCCTGAGGTTTGTGATTATATCCGGATTAGCTGTGGATATGTTATATCTACCTCTAATGTCGGGCTTGGCTCTAAGATCTGATCCTGGATTATTCTTTTCCAGTGCGGCAATGAAAGCATAAGTGGGACCATCCACTGGTTTTTTGGTCATAAGAACATAAGAAGAAGAACATAAGAACAAAGGTAACTGCAGAAGGCCTATTGGCCCATACGAGGCAGCTCCTATTCTATAACCACCCAATCCCACTCATATACTTGTCCAACCCGTGCTTGAAACAATCGAGGGACCCCACCTCCACAATGTTACGCGGCAATTGGTTCCACAAATCAACAACCCTGTTACTGAACCAGTATTTACCCAAGTCTTTCCTAAATCTAAACTTATCCAATTTATATCCATTGTTTCGTGTTCTGTCCTGTGTTGATACTTTTAATACCCTATTAATATCCCCCCGGTTATGTCCATTCATCCACTTGTAAACCTCTATCATGTCACCCCTAACTCTTCGCCTTTCCAGTGAATGCAACTTAAGCTTTGTTAATCTTTCTTCATATGAAAGATTTCTAATTTGGGGAATTAACTTAGTCATCCTACGCTGGACACGTTCAAGTGAATTTATATCCATTCTATAATATGGCGACCAAAACTGAACTGCATAATCTAAATGGGGCCTAACTAGAGCAAGATATAGCTTGAGAACCACACCAGGTGTCTTGTTACTAACGCTGCGATTAATAAATCCAAGTGTCCGATTTGCCTTATTACGAACATTTATGCATTGATCCTTTTGTTTTAAATTCTTACTAATCATAACTCCCAGATCCCTTTCGCAATCCGACTTCGCAATCACAACACCATCTAGCTCGTATCTTGTAACTCTATCATCATTACCTAACCTCAGAACTTTACATTTATCAGCATTAAACTGCATCTGCCAATCCTTTGACCATTTCAAAACCCTATCTAGATCAACTTGAAGTGATAGTGAGTCCTCCTCCGAATTAATTTCCCTACCGATTTTCGTATCATCGGCAAATTTGCAAATGTTGCTACTCAAACCTGAATCTAAATCATTTATATATATTATAAACAACAGAGGTCCCAGGACAGAGCCTTGAGGCACTCCACTTACAACATTTTCCCACTCTGACTTGATTCCATTTATACTAACTCTCTGTTTCCTTTGGTATAGCCATGCCCTAATCCAGCTTAATATAGCACCCCCAATACCATGAGACTCTATTTTTTTAATCAGTCTTTCATGTGGCACTGTATCAAAAGCTTTGCTAAAGTCAAGGTATACAACATCGCAATCCTTACCACTATCAACTGCCTCAACAATGCTAGAATAAAAAGATAACAAATTTGTTAAACATGAACGGCCATTTATAAAACCATGTTGCGACTCAATTATTAATTTATGTTTTTCAAGATGAAGACGAATTTTATTTGCTATTATAGATTCGAGTAACTTTCCCACAATAGACGTTAGGCTAATTGGTCGATAGTTAGACGCAAGTGATCTATCTCCTTTCTTAAAAACTGGTATCACATTAGCAACTTTCCAAAACTCTGGCACTCTGCCTGACTCTATTGATTTATTAAATATGGTTGACAGTGGGTCACAAAGCTCCTCTTTGCATTCTTTAAGCACCCTGGCAAACACTTCATCCGGCCCTGGGGATTTGTTTGGTTTGAGTTTTACTATTTGTTTAAGAACATCCTCCCTGGTAACTGCTAAACTCGTCAACCTGTCCTCGTCCCCACCCACATAGACTTGTTCGGCTGAAGGCATATTGTTAAGTTCCTCTTTAGTAAATACAGATACAAAATATTTATTAAAAATACTACTCATCTCTTCATCACTATCTGTTATTTGACCTGTCTCAGTTTTTAATGGACCTATCCTTTCCCTAGTCTTAGTACGATATAACTGAAAAAACCCTTTAGGATTTGTCTTTGCTTGCCCTGCTATGCGAACTTCATAGTTTCTTTTTGCTTTCCTTATCTCTTTTTTAACATTTCTAACCAGTTGTACGAATTCCTGTTCTAAAGTGACCTCCCCATTTTTAATCCTTTTGTACCAAGCTCTCTTTTTACCTATAAGGTTCTTCAAATTCTTTGTTATCCACTTTGGGTCATTAGTATACGATCTATTCAATTTGTATGGTATACTACGTTCCTGTGCTTTGTTTAGAATATTCTTAAATAAGTTATATATTGAATCCACATCGAAATCCCCATTTAAGTCACCTATCGCTGGGTTCATGTCTCGCTCCAAGACCGGCCCACACCCCATACCCAAGCCTTTCCAATCAATTTGACCCAAAAAATTTCTTAGGCTATTAAAATCAGCTTTTCGAAAATCTGGCACTTTAACAGAATTTTCTCCTACTGGTCTATTCCATTCTATGCTAAATCTGATTTCTTTGTGATCACTGCTCCCTAGCTCACTCCCTATTTCGATGTCATTAATTTGCGTTTCCCTGTTAGTTAACACTAAATCTAAAATATTATTTTCCCGTGTTGGTTCCTTAATGTGTTGCGTAAGAAAGCAATCGTCAATTAATTCTAGAAAATCTTCTGCTTCACTATTCCCTGTTTTGTTCAACCAGTTTATTCCGCTAAAATTAAAGTCACCCATGACATAAATACTGTTAGATCTAGATCTAACACATGGCAACACTGTACTAAAAGAGTAACTGAGGGAGTGACTGTAACTGTGTACTGCTACACTCAGCGACTGAAGTGAAGGGTATATTACACTAACAGTAGAAGTCTAAGAAATAAAATTAACGAATTAAATGCTCTTGTCTGAACAGAAAAAATAGATATTATTGCACTTACCGAAACGTGGATGAATATAGAAAATAGAGAACTAGTAGCTGAATATCAAATAAATGGATTTAAACTATTTCACACAGATCGATATATTAGACGAGGAGGTGGATTAGCCATATATGTTAGAGACAATTTGAAATGTAGTCTCAAAGAGGGAATCAAAACTGAGCCACACAGAAACTATTTGGATAGAATTAAACGAAAAAGCAAATAATATTATAATAGGAGTTATATATAGGCCACCAAATTCAGACAAAATGGAAGCAAAGCATCTATGGGATGAAATATCTAGAGCATCTAGATCTAAGAGTATTTATGTCATGAGTGACTTTAATTTTAGTGGAATAAACTGGTTGAACAAAACAGGGAATAGTGAAGCAGAAGATTTTCTAGAATTAATTGACGATTGCTTTCTTACGCAACACATTAAGGAACCAACGCGGGAAAATAATATTTTAGATTTAGTGTTAGAACATAAGAACAAAGGCAACTGCAGAAGGCCTATCGGCCCGTACGAGGCAGCTCCTATTTCTCCTATGTGCTCAGAAAATTAGGGCGGTACCAAAGCGAATTTTGGTTGTGGGAGATTCCCAGGTGAGGTATTTAGACAGAACGTTTTGTGCCAGAGATAGGGGAAACAGATTAAGGGTTTGCTATCCGGGAGCTGGCATTGGTGATATTGTTGAAAACATGAATGATATTATGACGGGAAATGGGAACAAACCCATTATTTGTATTAGTGCAGGGGGTAATGATGTTGGGCGAGTTAGGAGTGAGGAACTTATACAGAGATTCAGGACAGCCATTGAATTAGTTAGGAGCAAGGGAGGAATCCCGATCATATGTGGCATTCTTCCAAGAAAGGGAGTGGGAAATGAATGGATGTCGAGGGCACTTGGTGTCAATTGTCGGCTGGAAAGATATTGCAAATCAAATGCAATATCTTTCATAGACAACTGGGAACGCTTCTATGGAAGAAATGAAATGTATGCTCGTGATGGGGTGCATCTATCGAGGGCTGGGGTTGTTGCTGTTGCGAACTCGTTGGAACCAGTGGTTAGAGGTGATTGTTTGGGTTTAAACTGTTAGTAGATAGTGGTATGGGAATTGATTTGGAGGAAGGAGGTAATAAAAGTATGTGTTCGTGGGAGAAAGGAATTGGCAAAATGATCAGGGAAAGAAAAGGGCCTCAAAATAACAATTCACTTAGGATATATTACACTAACAGTAGAAGTCTAAGAAATAAAATTAATGAATTAAATGCTCTTGTCTGCACAGAAAAAATAGATATTATTGCACTTACCGAAACGTGGATGAACGTAGAAAATCGATAACTATTAGCTGAATATCAGATAAATGGATTTAAACTATTTCACACAGACCGATATATTAGACGAGGAGGGGGAGTAGCCATATATGTTAGGGACAATTTGAAATGTAGTCTCAAAGAGGGAATCAAAACTGAGCCACACACAGAAACTATTTGGATAGAATAATACGAAAAAGCAAATAATATTATAATAGGAGTTATATATAGGCCACTAAATTTAGACAGAATGGAAGCAAAGCATCTATGGAATGAAATATCTAGAGCATCTAGATCTAACAGTATTTATGTCATGGGTGACTTTAATTTTAGTGGAATAAACTGGTTGAACAAAACAGGGAATAGTGTTTTGATAGAATGGAATAGACCAGTAGGAGAAAATTCTGTTAAAGTGCCAGATTTTCGAAAAGCTGATTTTAATAGCCTAAGAAATTTTTTGGGTCAAATTGATTGGAAAGTCTTGGGTATGGGGTGTGGGCCGGTCTTGGAGCGAGACATGAACCCAGCGATAGGTGACTTAAATGGGGATTTCGATGTGGATTCAATATATAACTTATTTAAGAATATTCTAAACAAAGCTCAGGAACGTAGTATACCATACAAATTGAATAGATCGAATACTAATGACCCAAAGTGGATAACAAAGAATTTGAAGAACCTTATAGGTAAAAAGAGAGCTTGGTACAAAAGGATTAAAAATGGGGAGGTCACTTTAGAACAGGAATTCGTACAACTGGTTAGAAATGTTAAAAAAGAGATAAGGAAAGCAAAAAGAAACTATGAAGTTCGCATAGCAGGGCAAACAAAGACAAATCCTAAAGGGTTTTTTCAGTTATAAGAACATAAGAAGAACATAAGAACAAAGGTAACTGCAGAAGGCCTATTGGCCCATACGAGGCAGCTCCTATTCTATAACCACCCAATCCCACTCATATACTTGTCCAACCCGCGCTTGAAACAATCGAGGGACCCCACCACCACCACGTTACGCGGCAATTGGTTCCACAAATCTACAACCCTGTTACTGAACCAGTATTTACCCAAGTCTTTCCTAAATCTAAACTTATCCAATTTATACCCATTGTTTCGTGTTCTGTCCTGTGTTGATACTTTTAATACCCTATTAATATCCCCCTTGTTATGTCCATTCACCCACTTGTAAACCTCTATCATGTCGCCCCTAACTCTTCGCCTTTCCAGTGAATGCAACTTAAGCTTTGTTAATCTTTCTTCATATGAAAGATTTCTAATTTGGGGAATTAACTTAGTCATCCTACGCTGGACACGTTCAAGTGAATTTATATCCATTCTATAATATGGCGACCAAAACTGAACTGCATATTCTAAATGGGGCCTAACTAGAGCAAGATATAGCTTGAGAACCACACCAGGTGTCTTGTTACTAACGCTGCGATTAATAAATCCAAGTGTCCTATTTGCCTTATTACGAACATTTATGCATTGATCCTTTTGTTTTAAATTCTTACTAATCATAACTCCCAGATCCCTTTCGCAATCCGACTTCGCAATCACAACACCATCTAGCTCGTATCTTGTAACTCTATCATCATTACCTAACCTCAGAACTTTACATTTATCAGCATTAAACTGCATTTGCCAATCCTTTGACCATTTCAAAACCCTATCTAGATCAACTTGAAGTGATAGTGAGTCCTCCTCGGAATTAATTTCCCTACCGATTTTCGTATCATCGGCAAATTTGCAAATGTTGCTACTCAAACCTGAATCTAAATCATTTATATATATTATAAACAACAGAGGTCCCAGGACAGAGCCTTGAGGCACTCCACTTACAACATTTTCCCACTCTGACTTGATTCCATTTATACTAACTCTCTGTTTCCTTTGGTATAGCCATGCCCTAGAACATAAGAACAGTGGTAACTGCAGAAGGCCTATTGGCCCATACGAGGCAGCTCCTATTCTATAACCACCCAATCCCACTCATATACTTGTCCAACCCGTGCTTGAAACAATCGAGGGACCCCACCTCCACAATGTTACGCGGCAATTGGTTCCACAAATCAACAACCCTGTTACTGAACCAGCATTTACCCAAGTCTTTCCTAAATCTAAACTTATCCAATTTATATCCATTGTTTCGTGTTCTGTCCTGTGTTGATACTTTTAATACCCTATTAATATCCCCCCGGTTATGTCCATTCATCCACTTGTAAACCTCTATCATGTCACCCCTAACTCTTCGCCTTTCCAGTGAATGCAACTTAAGCTTTGTTAATCTTTCTTCATATGAAAGATTTCTAATTTGGGGAATTAACTTAGTCATCCTACGCTGGACACGTTCAAGTGAATTTATATCCATTCTATAATATGGCGACCAAAACTGAACTGCATAATCTAAATGGGGCCTAACTAGAGCAAGATATAGCTTGAGAACCACACCAGGTGTCTTGTTACTAACGCTGCGATTAATAAATCCAAGTGTCCGATTTGCCTTATTACGAACATTTATGCATTGATCCTTTTGTTTTAAATTCTTACTAATCATAACTCCCAGATCCCTTTCGCAATCCGACTTCGCAATCACAACACCATCTAGCTCGTATCTTGTAACTCTATCATCATTACCTAACCTCAGAACTTTACATTTATCAGCATTAAACTGCATCTGCCAATCCTTTGACCATTTCAAAACCCTATCTAGATCAACTTGAAGTGATAGTGAGTCCTCCTCCGAATTAATTTCCCTACCGATTTTCGTATCATCGGCAAATTTGCAAATGTTGCTACTCAAACCTGAATCTAAATCATTTATATATATTATAAACAACAGAGGTCCCAGGACAGAGCCTTGAGGCACCCCTAATCCAGCTTAATATAGCACCCCCAATACCATGAGACTCTATCTTTTTAATCAGTCTTTCATGTGGCACTGTATCAAAAGCTTTGCTAAAGTCAAGGTATACAACATCGCAATCCTTACCACTATCAACTGCCTCAACAATGCTAGAATAAAAAGATAACAAATTTGTTAAACATGAACGGCCATTTATAAAACCATGTTGCGACTCAATTATTAATTTATGTTTTTCAAGATGAAGACGAATTTTATTTGCTATTATGGATTCGAGTAACTTTCCCACAATAGACGTTAGGCTAATTGGTCGATAGTTAGACGCAAGTGATCTATCTCCTTTCTTAAAAACTGGTATCACATTAGCAACTTTCCAAAACTCTGGCACTCTGCCTGACTCTATTGATTTATTAAATATGGTTGACAGTGGGTCACAAAGCTCCTCTTTGCATTCTTTAAGCACCCTGGCAAACACTTCATCCGGCCCTGGGGATTTGTTTGGTTTGAGTTTTACTATTTGTTTAAGAACATCCTCCCTGGTAACTGTTAAACTCGTCACCCTGTCCTCGTCCCCACCCACATAGACTTGTTCGGCTGAAGGCATATTGTTAAGTTCCTCTTTAGTAAATACAGATACAAAATATTTATTAAAAATACTACTCATCTCTTCATCACTATCTGTTATTTGACCTGTCTCAGTTTTTAATGGACCTATCCTTTCCCTAGTCTTAGTACGATATAACTGAAAAAAAACCTTTAGGATTTGTCTTTGCTTGCCCTGCTACGCGAACTTCATAGTTTCTTTTTGCTTTCCTTATCTCTTTTTTAACATTTCTAACCAGTTGTACGAATTCCTGTTCTAAAGTGACCTCCCCATTTTTAATCCTTTTGTACCAAGCTCTCTTTTTACCTATAAGGTTCTTCAAATTCTTTGTTATCCACTTTGGGTCATTAGTATTCGATCTATTCAATTTGTATGGTATACTACGTTCCTGTGCTTTGTTTAGAATATTCTTAAATAAGTTATATATTGAATCCACATCGAAATCCCCATTTAAGTCACCTATCGCTGGGTTCATGTCTCGCTCCAAGACCGGCCCACACCCCATACCCAAGACTTTCCAATCAATTTGACCCAAAAAATTTCTTAGGCTATTAAAATCAGCTTTTCGAAAATCTGGCACTTTAACAGAATTTTCTCCTACTGGTCTATTCCATTCTATGCTAAATCTGATTTCTTTGTGATCACTGTTCCCTAGCTCACTCCCTATTTCGATGTCATTAATTTGTGTTTCCCTGTTAGTTAACACTAAATCTAAAATATTATTTTCCCGTGTTGGTTCCTTAATGTGTTGCGTAAGAAAGCAATCGTCAATTAATTCTAGAAAATCTTCTGCTTCACTATTCCCTGTTTTGTTCAACCAGTTTATTCCGCTAAAATTAAAGTCACCCATGACATAAATACTGTTAGATCTAGATGCTCTAGATATTTCATCCCATAGGTGCTTTGCTTCCATTCTGTCTAAATTTGGTGGCCTATATATTACTCCTATTATAATATTATTTGCTTTTTCGTTTAATTCTATCCAAATAGTTTCTGTGTGTGGCTCTGTTTTGATTCCCTCTTTGATACTACATTTCAAATTGTCCCTAACATATATGGCTACTCCACCTCCTCGTCTAATATATCTATCTGAGTGAAATAGTTTAAATCCATATATTTGATATTCAGCTAATAGTTCTCTATTTTCTACATTCATCCACGTTTATATATCCACATTAGTATATCGTACTAAGACTAGGGAAAGGATAGGTCCATTAAAAACTGAGACAGGTCAAATAACAGATAGTGATGAAGAGATGAGTAGTATTTTTAATAAATATTTTGTATCTGTATTTACTAAAGAGGAACTTAACAATATGCCTTCAGCCGAACAAGTCTATGTGGGTGGGGACGAGGACAGGTTGACGAGTTTAGCAGTTACCAGGGAGGATGTTCTTAAACAAATAGTAAAACTCAAACCAAACAAATCCCCAGGGCCGGATGAAGTGTTTGCCAGGGTGCTTAAAGAATGCAAAGAGGAGCTTTGTGACCCACTGTCAACCATATTTAATAAATCAATAGAGTCAGGCAGAGTGCCAGAGTTTTGGAAAGTTGCTAATGTGATACCAGTTTTTAAGAAAGGAGATAGATCACTTGCGTCTAACTATCGACCAATTAGCCTAACGTCTATTGTGGGAAAGTTACTCGAATCTATAATAGCAAATAAAATTCGTCTTCATCTTGAAAAACATAAATTAATAATTGAGTCGCAACATGGTTTTATAAATGGCCGTTCATGTTTAACAAATTTGTTATCTTTTTATTCTAGCATTGTTGAGGCAGTTGATAGTGGTAAGGATTGCGATGTTGTATACCTTGACTTTAGCAAAGCTTTTGATACAGTGCCACATGAAAGACTGATTAAAAAGATAGAGTCTCATGGTATTGGGGGTGCTATATTAAGCTGGATTAGGGCATGGCTATACCAAAGGAAACAGAGAGTTAGTATAAATGGAATCAAGTCAGAGTGGGAAAATGTTGTAAGTGGAGTGCCTCAAGGCTCTGTCCTGGGACCTCTGTTGTTTATAATATATATAAATGATTTAGATTCAGGTTTGAGTAGCAACATTTGCAAATTTGCCGATGATACGAAAATCGGTAGGGAAATTAATTCGGAGGAGGACTCACTATCACTTCAAGTTGATCTAGATAGGGTTTTGAAATGGTCAAAGGATTGGCAGATGCAGTTTAATGCTGATAAATGTAAAGTTCTGAGGTTAGGTAATGATGATAGAGTTACAAGATACGAGCTAGATGGTGTTGTGATTGCGAAGTCGGATTGCGAAAGGGATCTGGGAGTTATGATTAGTAAGAATTTAAAACAAAAGGATCAATGCATAAATGTTCGTAATAAGACAAATCGGACACTTGGATTTATTAATCGCAGCGTTAGTAACAAGACACCTGGTGTGGTTCTCAAGCTATATCTTGCTCTAGTTAGGCCCCATTTAGATTATGCAGTTCAGTTTTGGTCGCCATATTATAGAATGGATATAAATTCACTTGAACGTGTCCAGCGTAGGATGACTAAGTTAATTCCCCAAATTAGAAATCTTTCATATGAAGAAAGATTAACAAAGCTTAAGTTGCATTCACTGGAAAGGCGAAGAGTTAGGGGTGACATGATAGAGGTTTACAAGTGGATGAATGGACATAACCGGGGGGATATTAATAGGGTATTATAAGTATCAACACAGGACAGAACACGAAACAATGGGTATAAATTGGATAAGTTTAGATTTAGGAAAGACTTGGGTAAATACTGGTTCAGTAACAGGGTTGTTGATTTGTGGAACCAATTGCCGCGTAACATTGTGGAGGTGGGGTCCCTCGATTGTTTCAAGCACGGGTTGGACAAGTATATGAGTGGGATTGGGTGGTTATAGAATAGGAGCTGCCTCGTATGGGCCAATAGGCCTTCTGCAGTTACCTTTGTTCTTATGTTCTTATGTTCTTATGTTAGTGAAGCAGAAGATTTTCTAGAATTAATTGACGATTGCTTTCTTACGCAACACATTAAGGAACCAACGCGGGAAAATAATATTTTAGATTTAGTGTAAACTAACAGGGAAACACAAATTAATGACATCGAAATAGGGAGTGAGCTTGGGAACAGTGATCACAAAGTAATCAGATTTACCATAGAATGGAATAGACCTGTAGGAGAAAATTCTGTTCAAGTGCCAGATTTTCGAAAAGCTGATTTTAATAGCCTAAGAAATTTTTTGGGTCAAATAGATTGGAAACTCTTGGGTATGGGGTGTGGGCCGGTCTTAGAACGGGACATCAACCCAGCGATAGGTGACGTAAAAGGGGATTTCGATGTGGATTTAATATATAACATATTTAAGAATATTCTAAACAAAGCACAGGAACGTAGTATACCATACAAATTGAATAGGTCGAATACTAATGACCCAAAGTGGATAACAAAGAATTTAAAGAACCTTATAGGTAAAAAGAGAGCTTGGTACAAAAGGATTAAGAATGAGGAAGTCAGGTTAGAACAGGAATTCATACAACTGGTTAGAAATGTTAAAAAAGAGATTAGGAAAGCAAAAAGAAACTATGAAGTTCGCATAGCAGAGCAAGCAAAGTCAAATCCTAAAGGTTTTTTTCAGTTATATCGAACTAAGACTAGGGAATGGATAGGTCCATTAAAATCTGAGACAGGTCAAATAACGGATAATGACAAGGAGATGAGTAGTATTTTTAACAAATATTTTATATCTGTATTTACTACAGAAGAACTTAACAATATGCCTTCAGCGGAACAAGTCTATGTGGGTGGGGATGAGGACAGGTTGACTAGTTTAGCAGTTACCAGGCAGTTACCAGGTTAATTGATGTAATTAAACAATTAGAAAAACTAAAACCAAACAAATCCCCAGGGCCGGATGAAGTGTTTCCCAGGGTGCTTAAAGAATGCAAAGAGGAGCTTTCCGAGCCACTGTCTACCATATTTAATATATCAATAGAGTCAGGCAGAGTGCCAGAGTCATGGAAGGTAGCTAATGTGGTACCAATTTTTAAGAAAGGAGATAGATCACTTGCGTCAAACTATCGGCCAATTAGCCTAACGTCTGTTGTTGGAAAGTTACTTGAATCAATAATTGCAAATACAATTCGTACCGATTTTCGTATCATCGGCAAATTTGCAAATGTTGCTACTCAAACCTGAATCTAAATCATTTATATATATTATAAACAACAGAGGTCCCAGGACAGAGCCTTGTGGCACTCCACTTACAACATTTTCCCACTCTGACTTGATTCCATTTAAACTAACTCTCTGTTTCCTTTGGTATAGCCATGCCCTAATCCAGTTTAATATAGCACCCCCAATACCATGAGCCTCAATCTTTTTAATCAGTCTTTCATGTGGCACTGTATCAAAAGCTTTGCTAAAGTCAAGGTACACAACATCACAATCCTTACCACTATCAACTGCCTCAACTATGCTAGAAAAAAAAAGATAACAAATTTGTTAAACATGAACGACCATTTATAAAACCATGTTGCGACTCAATTATTAATTTATGTTTTTCAAGATGAAGACGAATTTTATTTGCTATTATAGATTCGAGTAACTTTCTCACAATAGACGTTAGGCTAATTGTTCGATAGTTAGACGCAAGTGATCTATCTCCTTTCTTAAAAACAGGTATCACATTAGCAACTTTCCAAAACTCTGGCACTCTGCCTGACTCTATTGATTTATTAAATATGGTTGACAGTGGGTCACAAAGCTCCTCTTTGCATTCTATAAGCACCCTGGCAAACACTTCATCCGGCCCTGGGGATTTGTTTGGTTTGAGTTTTACTATTTGTTTAAGAACATCCTCCCTGGTAACTGCTAAACTCGTCAACCTGTCCTCGTCCCCACCCACATAGACTTGTTCGGCTGAAGACATATTGTTAAGTTCCTCTTTAGTAAATACAGATACAAAATATATATTAAAAATACTACTCATCTCTTCATCACTATCTGTTATTTGACCTGTCCCAGTTTTTAATGGACCTATCCTTTCCCTAGTCTTAGTACGATATAACTGAAAAAAACCTTTAGGATTTGTCTTTGCTTACCCTGCTATGCGAACTTCATAGTTTCTTTTTGCTTTCCTTATCTCTTTTTTAACATTTCTAACCAGTTGTACGAATTCCTGTTCTAAAGTGACCTCCCCATTTTTAATCCTTTTGTACCAAGCTCTCTTTTTACCTATAAGGTTCTTCAAATTCTTTGTTATCCACTTTGGGTCATTAGTATTCGATCTATTCAATTTATATGGTATACTACGTTCCTGTGCTTTGTTTAGAATATTCTTAAATAAGTTATATATTGAATCCACATCGAAATCCCCATTTAAGTCACCTATCGCTGGGTTCATGTCTCGCTCCAAGACTGGCCCACACCCCATACCCAAGACTTTCCAATCAATTTGACCCAAAAAATTTCTTAGGCTCATAAAATCAGCTTTTTGAAAATCTGGCACTTTAACAGAATTTTCTCCTACTGGTCTATTCCATTCTATGCTAAATCTGATTTCTTTGTGATCACTGTTTCCTAGCTCACTCCCTATTTCGATGTCATTAATTTGTGTTTCCCTGTTAGTTAACACTAAATCTAAAATATTATTTTCCCGTGTTGGTTCCTTAATGTGTTGCGTAAGAAAGCAATCGTCAATTAATTCTAGAAAATCTTTTGCTTCACTATTCCCGGTTTTGTTCAACCAGATTATTCCGCTAAAATTAAAGTCACCTATGACATAAATACTGTTAGATCTAGATGCTCTAGATATTTCATCCCATAGGTGCTTTGCTTACATTCTGTCTAAATTTGGTGGCCTATATATAGCTCCTATTATAATATTATTAGCTTTTTCGTTTAATTCTATCCAAACAGTTTCTGTGTGTGGCTCAGTTTTGATTCCCTCTTTGAGACTACATTTCAAATTGTCCCTAACATATATGGCTACTCCACCTCCTCGTCTAATATATCTATCTGAGTGAAATAGTTTAAATCCATTTATTTGATATTCAGCTAATAGTTCTCTATTTTCTACATTCATCCACGTTTCGGTAAGTGCAATAATATCTGTTTTTTCTGTGCAGACAAGAGCATTTAATTCGTTAATTTTATTTCTTAGACTTCTACTGTTAGTGTAATATATCCTAAGTGAATTGAAGAAGTGACAACTGGGAACACTTCCATGGAAGAAATGAAATGTATGCTCGTGATGGGGTGCATCTATCGAGGGCTGGGGTTTTTGCTCTTGCGAACTCGTTGGAACCACTGGTTAGAGGTGTTTGTTTGGGTTCAAACTGTTAGTAGATAGTGGTATGGGAATTGATTTGGAGGAAGGAGGTAATAAAAGTATGTGTTCGTGGGAGAAAGGAATTGGCAAAATGATCAGGGAAAGAAAAGGGCCTCAAAATAACAACTCACTTAGGGTATATTACACTAGCAGTAGAAATCTAAGAAATAAAATTAACGAATTAAATGCTCTTGTCTGAACAGAAAAAAATAGATATTATTGCACTTACCGAAACGTGGATGAATGTAGAAAATAGAGAATTAGTAGCTGAATATCAAATAAATGGATTTAAACTATTTCACACAGATCGATATATTAGACGGGGAGGGGGAGTAGCCATATATGTTAGGGACAATTTGAAATGTAGTCTCAAAGAGGGAATCAAAACTGAGCCACACACAGAAACTATTTGGATAGAATTAAACGAAAAAGCAAATAATATTATAATAGGAGTTATATATAGGCCACCAAATTTAGACAAAAGGGAAACAAAGCATCTATGGGATGAAATATCTAGAGCATCTAGATCTAACAGTATTTATGTCATGGGTGACTTTAATTTTAGTGGAATAAACTAGTTGAACTAAACAGGGAATAGTGAAGCAGACGATTTTCTAGAACTAATTGACGATTGCTTTCCTACGCAACACATTAAGGAACCAACACGGGAAAATAATATTTTAGATTTAGTGTTAACTAACAGGGAAACACAAATTAATGACATCGAAATAGGGAGTGAGCTAGGGAACAGTGATCATAAAGAAATCAGATTTAGCATAGAATGGAATAGACCTGTAGGAGAAAATTCTGTTAAAGTGCCAGATTTTCGAAAAGCTGATTTTAATAGCCTAAGAAATTTTTTGGGACAAATTGATTGGAAAGTCTTGAGTATGGGGTGGGGGCCGGTCTTGGAGCGAGACATGAACCCAGCGATAGGTGACGTAAATGGGGATTTTGATGTGGATTCAATATATAACTTATTTAAGAATATTCTAAACAAAGCACAGGAACGTAGTATACCATACAAATTGAATAGATCGAATACTAATGACCCAAAGTGGATAACAAAGAATTTAAAGAACCTTATAGGTAAAAGGAGAGCTTGGTACAAAAGGATTAAAAATGGGAAAGTCAGTTTAGAACAGGAATTCATACAACTGGTTAGAAATGTTAAAAAAGAGATAAGGAAAGCAAAAAGAAACTATGAAGTTCGTATAGCAGGGCAAGCAGAGACAAATCCTAAAGGGTTTTTTCAGTTATATCGTACTAAGACTAGGGAAAGGATAGGTCCATTAAAAACTGAGACAGGTCAAATAACAGATAGTGATGAAGAGATGAGTAGTATTTTTAATAAATATTTTGTATCTGTATTTACTAAAGAGGAACTTAACAATATGCCTTCAGCCGAACAAGTCTATGTGGGTGGGGACGAGGACAGGTTGACGAGTTTAGCAGTTACCAGAGAGGATGTTCTTAAACAAATAGTAAAACTCAAACCAAACAAATCCCCAGGGCCGGATGAAGTGTTTGCCAGGGTGCTTAAAGAATGCAAAGAGGAGCTTTGTGACCCACTGTCAACCATATTTAATAAATCAATAGAGTCAGGCAGAGTGCCAGAGTTTTGGAAAGTTGCTAATGTGATACCAGTTTTTAAGAAAGGAGATAGATCACTTGCGTCTAACTATCGACCAATTAGCCTAACGTCTATTGTGGGAAAGTTACTCGAATCTATAATAGCAAATAAAATTCGTCTTCATCTTGAAAAACATAAATTAATAATTGAGTCGCAACATGGTTTTATAAATGGCCGTTCATGTTTAACAAATTTGTTATCGTTTTATTCTAGCATAGTTGAGGCAGTTGATGGTGGTAAGGATTGTGATGTTGTGTACCTTGACTTTAGCAAAGCTTTTGATACAGTGCCACATGAAAGACTGATTAAAAAGATAGAGGCTCATGGTATTGGGGGTGCTATATTAAACTGGATTAGGGCATGGCTATACCAAAGGAAACAGAGAGTTAGTATAAATGGAGTCAAGTCAGAGTGGGAAAATGTTGTAAGTGGAGTGCCTCAAGGCTCTGTCCTTGGCCTCTGTTGTTTATAATATATATAAATGATTTAGATTCAGGTTTGAGTAGCAACATTTGCAAATTTGCCGATGATACGAAAATCGGAAGGGAAATTAATTCGGAGGAGGACTCACTATCACTTCAAGTTGATCTAGATAGGGTTTTGAAATGGTCAAAGGATTGGCAGATGCAGTTTAATGCTGATAAATGTAAAGTTCTGAGGTTAGGTAATGATGATAGAGTTACAAGACACGAGCTAGATGGTGTTGAGATTGCGAAGTCGGATTGCGAAAGGGATCTGGGAGTTATGATTAGTAAGAATTTAAAACAAAAGGATCAATGCATAAATGTTCGTAATAAGGCAAATCGGACACTTGGATTTATTAATCGCAGCGTTAGTAACAAGACACCTGGTGTGGTTCTCAAGCTATATCTTGCTCTAGTTAGGCCCCATTTAGATTTTGCAGTTCAGTTTTGGTCGCCATATTATAGAATGGATATAAATTCATTTGAACGTGTCCAGCGTAGGATGACTAAGTTAATTCCCCAAATTAGAAATCTTTCATATGAAGAAAGATTAACAAAGCTTAAGTTGCATTCACTGGAAAGGCGAAGAGTTAGGGGTGACATGATAGAGGTTTACAAGTGGGTGAACGGACATAACAAAGGGGATATTAATAGGGTATTAAAAGTATCAACACAAGACAGAACACGAAACAATGGGTATAAATTGGATAAGTTTAGATTTAGGAAAGACTTGGGTAAATACTGGTTCAATAACAGGGTTGTTGATTTGTGGAGACAATTACCGCGTAACGTGCTGGAGGTAGGGTCCCTCGATTGTTTCAAGCGCAGGTTGGACAAGTATGTGAGTGGGATTGGGTGGTTATATAAGGGGCTGCCTCGTATGGGCCAATAAGTCTTCTGCAGTTGCCTTTGTTCTTATGTTATGTTCTTAACTGAGAAAACCCTGTAGGATTTGTTTTTGCTTGCTCTGCTATGCGAACTTCATAGTTTCTTTTTGCTTTCCTTATCTCTTTTTTAGTTTTTCTAACTAGTTGTACGAATTCCTTATCTAAACAGACATCCCCATTCTTAATCCCTTTGTACCACGCTCTCTTTTTATCTATAAGGTTCTTCAGATCCTTTGTTATCCACTTTGGATCACTAGTATTCGATCTATTCAATTTATATGATATACTACATTCCTTGGCTTTGGTTAGAATATTAAATAGGTTATATTTTGAATCCACATCGAAAACCCCTTTTACGTCACTTATCTCTGGGTTAACGTCTAGCTCCAATACAGGCCCACAACCTATACCCAAGACTTTCCAATCTATTTGACCCAAAAAAATTCTTAGGCTATTAAAATCAGCTTTTCGAAAATCTGGCACTTTAACAGAATTTTCTCCTACAGGTCCATTCCATTCTATGCTAAATCTGATTTCTTTGTGATCACTGTTCCCTAGCTCACTCCCTATTTCGATGTCATTAATTTGTGTTTCCCTGTTAGTTAACACTAAATCTAAAATATTATTTTCCCGCGTTGGTTCCGTAATGTGTTGCGTAAGAAAGCAATCGTCAATTAATTCTAGAAAATCGTCTGCTTCACTATTCCCTGTTTTGTTCAACCAGTTTATTCCACTAAAGTTAAAGTCACCCATGACATAAATACTGTTAGATCTAGATGCTCTAGATATTTCATCCCATAGATGCTTTGCTTCCATTCTGTCCAAATTTGGTGGCCTATATATAACTCCTATTATAATATTATTTGCTTTTTCGTTTAATTCTATCCAAATAATTTCTGTGTGTGGCTCAGGTTTGATTCCCTCTTTGAGACTACATTTCAAATTATCCCTAACATATATGGCTATGTTGGAAATTTCCAACACTAAATACAACACTGTTGTATTCTCATTAATTATTACTAATTCTACTAATCATTGTAGTGAGTAAAATTAACCCAACGTAGAGTTTGCATGTACTAATAATTACATCTGTACAATAAGGCTAGAATTCTTAAGTCACCCGACGCCAGTATTGCGTCAGATTCCATTGTAATAAACACATTTATATCCAATGTGTCTGAGAATTGATTTTGATTCTCTATAAACAACGGTGTTCTGTGTGATAATTAATTACAGATAAACTGATCCCTAACTAAAGCCAAATAGAGCGTTTATAGTTATAACTGTTTTGTAGTAGTAAATTTAACGTCACGTGTGAATGCCCTGGAGAGACTTTAATTCATCTCCATTGTTCGTTTACTATCATAAAACTGGCGAATAATAATATTTAACTCCTCTGAATAATAAACTCGTCCTAACCCGTGCATTTCAATCACAACTGTGAGAAATGATAATATTCACAATAAATAATTTGAGTAAGAAACGCGGGACGCAGAGCGGGACGGAGGAGACGCCAGAGCACGAGGTGACGCGTTCACGAGCAGACTCGTACACGAAACAAAGCGCTCACGAGGAGACACCATTGCCCAGCCACCAGGGTAGACGCCATCAAGACCTCTAGAAGAAAGTCGCCACTGTGAGGTGTGAAGAACCTTGCAGAACCTTAACTTCACTGGTGTCAGTGTCAGTTACATAACAAGTCGAATGTCAAGAGATTTAATTTGATATTCGGCCAAAACCTGTTAAATTTGGTTCTATGTAATACCACGTGACCGGCCAGTGAAGCTCGTCAGTGTCTAGGATAGGCTAGACCGGAGCCTAGGACGCGAATTTCGGCAAGCCTTAACTTACATAGTGCCCATATTAGCTAAGTATCCTTATCCTTATTTGATGCATCTTATAGGGGGTAGGTTTATAGCTGGGTAGCTTGTCGTGACGCTGTGCGACAACAACAAATTACAGGTCATTATTTTTCCCTTATTATTAATATCAATTTATTGAACATAGAAATCTAGTAGTTTAATCTGTTGCTACTGAAAACACTTTGATTTACAGCGTGTGTGCAGAATTCTCCGAGCTGTCATTTCCCATGTTAATCAACTCCCAGTGTTCCATGACGAGTCCAGGAGAATCAGAGGATGAGTTGTGACTAACTTCTTGGAAATCTTCTTTAAGCTAAGATTCCTTTTGTATTCCTCGATTTCTATTATCTGTACTCTTTTACATGCAGAACTCTGTTCATTGGATTAACATGTGTTTATTATGATTATTATTATTCATGTTCATAATCTATGTTCTCATTAATGATAACGGTAATAATTTCATAAATGTTCATAGGATTAGATTATTATACATTGGACTGGTGAACGAACCACACTAGTTCCTGGACGTACTGAGTTCCAGTAATATCCCCCCAATGTAGGTGTTTGAGGCTTTGATTCATTTAATTATACAGCCCATTAATTATTTCAGTGATCATATTCTCTAGTATTTTATCCATAGTTACTGGTTCATCTAGGAATTTGCTTATGATCATATTTTCTTAGTTTCCCTCTTTTACTATAAAAGCGGGTGGTCCTTCGTAATTGATTTTTATTACATTAATAATTTAATATATAGAGTCAAGCCCCAAATGTCCCACATTATGGTCCTCTTCGAACCGGATAGACATAAAATTATAATTATAAATACTAGTTATTAATAACTAATCATTGTGTGATGTAATCAAGACTAACCATTTAATTAATTGTGTCAACCAACAGTGTAACACATCAGTTAGTCTAAGTCACACCAACACATTGCTACTTTCACCTCATGTATAAGGTAGCCTTAGTGGGACACAGTCAATTACCCACAACACTTAGACCTATACCTCACACAGAAGTGAGAATCTTTAGGTCACTAGGAGCAACAGCTCATAACTTTTACAACAATTCCACACTAACACCTGCGTTAGAGTGGCCTCACCATCTAACCATTATATACCTAGGTGGTAATGACATCCATCCCACTCGTCATCCAGCTGAGGTGATCAAACACCTTAAAGCCATAATTTCTTCTTTCAAGCTCATCAGTAATTCGGTAGTATTCACATTAGTGGAACCTCGCCAACCAAGTCAAGATAATCGTTGGGGAGTAACCCCAGAATACTACCAGAGAGCTGCTAAGTACATAAATTTCAGGCTGAAAAAACGAGTGAGATTGGATGCCACTTATATCCAATTTACAGCCAGACCTTATAGACAAAACCTGACCAGAGATGGTGTACACTTGTCAGGTGAGTCTAGGTTGCATGTGGTTGACAAGTTAATCAACACCATCAACTATCACAAACGGCTGTGGCTAGCAAGCCAAACTTAACTGTACATAATTGTTCACCTGTGTGTACAAGTGCACTCTTATAAAAACAAAAAACCCAAAAATACAGCACAATTATATTCACCTTACTGCACCACAATAATCTTTACCAATATTATTAGGTAAAATTTAGGCTGAGATTGTGCTGAATTTGGTACAAGCCCAGACTAAATAAATTTATAGTTCTTAGTTAGGAATTATCTCGACTAGATTTAAGTTAGTCAGTAGTGTATGTATTATACTATTTGTGCTGACCCTAAACAGGGTGGGATTAAACTTTGAGATAACTCTGATTGGAGTGTCTCCATAATATTTCTCTTGTATTCATTATTTTTGTGTATCTATTTTGTGTATTGCTGGATAATCCCCATTGACTCTGATGGTGATATAGATGAGCTAACCGGACGAGAACCAGTGGTGAAGTTCAGACAGTGCACAAAATATCTAGCTACTTGTTGTTAGGTAGGTACATTCAACCTCAAGTGAGGTAAAGTATAAATTAGCCACTTCAAATTAGGCTACATTTAATGTTACTTGTCCACTAATGAACAAGTACCCAAGCTTCATTAGTAATACATATACTAATCCCATGAAGTTTGGCCCCAAGCCCAACATGGCTACTCCTGAGCAATTAAGGAGAACCTACATTGGCCTTAAAAGTCATTTGACCAATTAGCAAAACAATCAATCTAAATTAGCAAAACAATCTGGATCTAATACCAGTAATACAAGGTCTCAATTCAATAACCAACTACCAGAGGTTCGTTTACCTACCTTAGACTTACCTACATTTTCAGGATTAGATACAGAAAATTGGGACAATTGTTGGACTTCATTTGAAGTTCACATCCATAAGAAACCGTCCTTGGACAAGATTTCTAAATTTTCATACCTACTTAGTCTTCTCAATGGAGAGGCTAAAAAGGTTATACATAACCTCACTCTTGATGAGAGTAATTATGAGGAAGCTATAAAACTCTTGAAGTTGAACTATTGCAACAAAGAGTTAAGTATAGCTACCCTCTGTTATCAACTACTTAGTCTGAATGCACCAAATAGTAGACCAGAGTCACTTCAAAGCTTCAGACTAGAAGTAGAGTCTCTAGTAAAGGCCTTAGGTACTAAAGTTAATATACCTGCTTCAGAATGGTCTATCAAGTTACTATTGCAGAGGAAATTACCTCGAAATGTCTTGACAGAGCTCTGCTCACATTATAATACCGAGTTTCTCACTCTTGACCAAATATTCGAGGGATTGAGAATAACGGTTAACAGGTTGAAGACTCATGATAAAATTAAACCTGAGTCTAAACCAACTAATACTGACACTTCAGTCAAACCTAAACAGGGTTTGAATAAGCCTAATAAATATAAATCCAAGACTACTCCATCCACTGGGAAAAGAAGTGGAAATGTAGGTACTTATTCGGTGTCTCCTTCTGAGATAACCAATGACTTGTCTACTAAAGAGACCAAGTCTATTAACCAGAGAAGGTGTCTGTTCTTCAATCAAGGACATACCACTTACCAATGCTCTGTTTATCCTACTTATAATACTAGGGTTAAAAGGTTGCAAGAAATACACAAGTGTACCAGGTGCATGGGCTCTTATGATCCCCAAAAATGTGTAGTGCAGCTACGTTCCTGCAACAGATGCAACCAAGGTGTACATCACTACGCCTTATGTAGAAAATCTTCTACACCAACCATGACCACTGGGGAGAATTCCACTAATTCTACCGCAGTGCAATATTGCAAAGTGCATCAAGAAGTAAATGTACTTGCTACTGAGTCAGGCAATAATACCACTCTGCCTACAGCTCAACTTAGACTAATAAACCGAAGATCTAGAATTAACACTAGAGGTCTTTTTGACCAGGGTTCACAGAAAACCTTCATTACACAACAGTTGGTAGATGAGTTAAATTTAAAACCTGCCAAAAGTGTGAGGTTAAATATTTCTGGTTTCTTGTCAAATAGTGGACCTCGTGACTACAAAGTAGTTAAGGCATTAGGGAGACTCGGATCTTCTACTAGTCCAATACAAGCGGTAGTAGTAGATAAACTTCCTACAGACCTGCAGGTCACGGGGTTAGCTCGCACTGCGAGACGAAACTGCATGAGGCTAGCAGATTATAAAATAAACTCTGACTGCCTCACAGATGTTGGAATACTTATAGGCGCGGATCATTATTACAAATTTATAACTGGATGCACCAGACAACACGGAATGAATTTGTTGTCGTCTGCAGGAGGCAAATTGCTTACAGGACCGGTGCTTTTCAGACAAAATCCGACGTCCACAAACCAACAATCTAATAACATAATAGTGGCGTGACTAGGCTTGGAACAGTCACCCCTACGTTTCAGGGAAATATCTGAGGATATTGAGTCTGACCCACCAATACATCGTCTGTGGGATTTAGACACTTTAGGCATTATCCCTGAACAACCAAGTCCTGATGATACGTGGACTTACCAGCAATACCTGGATACAGTTGTCTATGAAAATAAACAATACTGGGTAAGACTCCCATGGAAGTTGGATCATCCACAACTTCCAGTAAATTATTTTATGGCAGCCTCACAATTGCAGTCTCAATTAACACGACTACAGAAGCAGCCAGACAAACTGAACATGTATCATCAACTCATCCAACAACAACTTAACAGTAAATTTATTGAGGTTGTTGAACACGATGACCGAAAAATAGGTCATTATTTACCTCATCACGCTGTGGTGAAAGACTCATTGACAACACCCATTCGTATTGTCTTTAACTGTAGTGCTAAAGTAAAGCCAAGCAGTGTGTCTTTAAATGAATGTCTCCAAACGGGACCTAGCCTAACACAAAGGCTACATGATGTGCTGTTACGATTTCGCACTGGTATTTTCGCCTATACAGCTGATATCAGCAAAGCCTTTCTCCGAGTAGGTTTACAGGAGGAAGATTGTAACTATACAAAATTCCTCTGGGTTAAGGATCCACTGGATCCTAACAGTGAAGTCATCACATATCGTTTTGCCTCAGTATTATTTGGAGCTACGTCCTCACCGTTTCTTTTGCAAGCAACATTAGACACACATTTGAGGAAATCAAACAGCCCCTATAAAGCAGACATTAGCGACAACTTGTATGTCGACAATTTCCAGGGGACAACTAATGATCAAACTGATCTGGTAGAAATCTACCATGAGGCTAACCGTGAACTATTAGGAGCCTATATGCCACTACAGTCATGGGCCTCAAATAATGAATTACTCAACCAGGTAATCGAGAAAGAATTTCCAGGTTATCAGGTACCCAATCAATTAAAGGTTCTAGGTGTGGAATGGAACACCAGTACTGACGAGATGAATGTCAAGTCAGTACAAACTGATAACTCAACCCTTACCATGAGAACACTGCTCTCGTTTGTCAGTCAACCATTTGACCCTTTAGGCCTACTTAGTCCTATATTAATAAGGGGCAAACTCCTAATGCAGGAGTGCTGGCAGAAACATATGGGATGGGATGATCCGTTACCAAGTGAGTTACAAGCTAAATGGCAGATACTCTCAACGGATTTTAATCAGTTAGGCGTTTTGAAATTTCCTCGTAATGCTTCAGAACCAAACTTACCCACCAATTTGCACGTTTTCTGCGATGCCTCTGGCAAAGCATACGGCGCAGTAGCCTACTTAGTTAATAGTGCACAATCAATTTTGCTCACATCTAAAGCAAGAGTTGCTCCCATTAAGAAGAGATCTTTACCTCAAATGGAGTTGACTGCATTGCTGGTGGGAGTAAGATTGGCTCATTGCCTGACAAAGACACTCAATAATATCCACTTTGGTGAGATTGTAGTGTGGTCAGACAACGAGGCAGTCTTACAATGGGTAAGAAACAACAACAACAAGACTCCCTACGTCAGTAATCGTGTCAGGGAGATTCATGAGTTATCTGCTGGATATAAATTCAGACATGTTCCTACTAAGGACAATCCTGCAGATTATTTATCTCGAGGGTTAACACTAAAACAACTTATCAAGTCTTCGCTGTGGTTCAATGGACCTTCATGGCTTGTTGGTGGTCAGTGGCCCAAACAAAAGCCACAAGTCATAGTGACCAATATCACCACTCCCATGAAAGAACCAGAACCTCAACGAATCTTAGCCATTGATCCTCACAATTATTCTAGCTTAAGCAAGTTATTAAGAGTGACTGCACATGTGTTTGATTTTCTTGTTAAGATAGGAATTCGACATAAGTTTCCCAATCCTATACTCTACTGGATCAAACGTGCACAACAAGAGACATATGGAAGCGAATATGAAAATCTTCCAGATAAATTAACTAAGTCTCTAGGTATCTGGTATGATGCCAACACTCATAATATACTAAGATGTGGAGGACGTTTGCTTCACGCAAAAATTGATTTGGACACAAAGAATCCAATTCTTCTACCTCGTCACCACATCATCACTAAACTTCTTGTTTTACATCACCATCAATATGGTACCTTACATGGTGGAGTGTTAGATACTCTCACCGATCTTAGACAAAAGTACTGGCTTCCTCAAGGTCGTCAGACAGTTAAGTCAATTATTAAATCTTGTGTAATCTGTAAAAGATACGATGCTAGAGTATGTCCTTACCCAGGACCTCCACCACTCCCTGAAGAGAGAGTGGTTCATCTTCGTCCTTTCGAAACCACTGGTGTTGATTACACAGGAGCCTTACTCCTCACTGGCAACCCAGATAAGATACCAGTGAAAGCATACATTTGTCTCTTTACGTGTGCTACAACCAGAGGCGTACATTTAGAAGTCACTTCAGACATGAGTGCTGAAGCCTTCATCCAGGCCTTCCACAGATTTGCTGCTCGTAGATATTGTCCCAAATTAATGATATCGGACAATGGTTCCAATTTTGTGGCAGGAGAAGCTTGTTTGCGAGAAGTCTGGAACCACCCAGAAGTACAGTCGGTCCTACAGAGACGACAATGTCACTGGAAATTCATAGCACCGAGAGCCCCTTGGCAAGGTGGGTTCTATGAGCGAATGGTAGGCACAGTCAAGAAGTGTCTAAGGAAAACTTTACACAGACAAAAAGTCAGTTACTCCGAACTCCAAACTATTGTTGTGGAAATCGAGGCGCGAGTCAATAACCGCCCATTAACCTACCTGTCTGATGATTTCACCCAGAGAGAACCTCTGAGCCCCTCACACTTGATCCATGGAGGTCTACTGAGCCCTCTCATCCCTTTAGCCGAAGAGGACCCCGTAGACCCATCACATGTGACCAGAGGAGACTTGGTGGAAAGCTACCAGCATCTCTCAAGAGTTATTAACAGGTGGAATGAGGTGTGGACTCGAGAGTACCTCACAGCTCTACGAGAGTACCACTACGGAGCTTCGAGTCCTTACAATAAAGTGCAATTAAAACCAGGGGACCTAGTACTAGTCGACAGTGATGGACCAAGGTCAGAGTGGCCCATAGGCAAAATTGTTGCCATTCATCCAGACCATCAAGGTGTCCTGAGAGTAGTGAAAGTTTTATGCCGAGGCAACACTACTCTAAAAACTTTAGAGAAGCTGGTTCCTCTTGAATTGGCTGAACGAGAATATCAGCCAGATCCAGTTTCCCCAGTAATTTCCGAGGACAGTAATTCTGATCCTCCGAGCAACCGCCCCACTAGAGCTGCTGCTCAACAATGTAGGCGGAAGTTGCAAGCCTATTACAACTCTGACCAAGAGTAATTCCTTTTACATCCAATTTGGATAACTATGATGATACTGCGGTGTGATGTCAAGTAACAAACCATTACAAGTCACTATGACTCAGGACATTCCCATCACAGTAGATTGTGTTGTTTAAATTGTGTGATTTAAATTCTTAATTATTGTGTAGGCTATAAATAACATTATTTATCTAGAGTAACTGAGAGTTTGCAGACTTAGAGATTTGTAACATACACATTACATGTCATAGCGACACCAATCTCAGATTTATTGTAGGCTTTCTTAATTATTAGCTTTAGGTAATTCATAATAACATGTTTCTTTTAACATGAAATTAGCAAGACTTAAGTTTCTTGTATGTCCTTGACAAATACGGGACATTCGTTATGTGTGTACTAACATACTAATATACTAATATTAATCTCAACTTTGGGATAGGTGTCAGTACTCCACATTACACTACGACCCTAGAATCCTCCCCTCGGAGTTATGTTGGAAATTTCCAAAACTAAATACAATACTGTTGTATTCTCATTAATTATTACTAATTCTACTAATCATTGTAGTGAGTAAAATTAACCCAACGTAGAGTTCGCATGTACTAATAATTACATCTGTACAATAAGGCTAGAATTCTTACGTCACCCGACGCCAGTATTGCGTCAGATTCCATTGTAATAAACACATTTATATCCAATGTGTCTGAGAATTGAATTTGATTCTCAATAAACAACGGTGTTCTGTGTGATAATTAATTACAGATAAACTAATCCCTAACTAAAGCCAAATAGAGCGTTTATAGTTATAACTGTTATCTAGTAGTAAATTTAATGTAACGCGTGAATGCCCTGGAGAGACTTTAATTCATCTCCATTGTTCGTTTACTATCATAAAACTGGCGAATAATAATATTTAACTCCTCTAAATAATAAACTCGTCCTAACCCGTGCATTTCAATCACAACAGTGAGAAATGATAATATTTACAATAAATAATTTGAGTAACAAACGTGGTACGCAGAGCGGGACGGAGGAGACGCCAGTGCATGAGGTGACGCGTTCACGAGCAGACGCGTACACGAAACAACGTGCTCACAAGGAGACGCCATTGCCCAGCCACCAGGGTAGACGCCATCAAGACCTCTAGAAGAAAGTCGCCACTGTGAGGTGTGAAGAACCTTGCAGAACCTTAACTTCACTGGTGTCAGTGTCATTTACATAACAAGTCGAATGTCAAGAGATTTAATTTGATATTCGGCCAAAACCTGTTAAATTTGGTTTTATGTAATACCACGTGACCGGCCAGTGAAGCTCGTCAGTATCTAGGATAGGCTAGACCGGAGCCTAGGACGCGAATTTCGGCAAGCCTTAACTTACACAGTGCCCATATTAGCTAAGTATCCTTATCCTTATTTGATGCATCTTATAGGGGGTAGGTTTATAGCTGGGTAGCTTGTCGTGACGCTGTGCGACAACAACAAATTACAGGTCATTATTTTTCCCTTATTATTAATATCAATTTATTGAACATAGAAATCTAGTAGTTTAATCTGTTGCTACTGAAAACACTTTGATTTACAGCGTGTGTGCAGAATTCTCCGAGCTGTCATTTCCCATGTTAATCAACTCCCAGTGTTCCATGACGAGTCCAGGAGAATCAGAGGATGAGTTGTGACTAACTTCTTGGAAATCTTCTTTAAGCTAAGATTCCTTTTGTATTCCTCGATTTCTATTATCTGTACTCTTTTACATGCAGAACTCTGTTCATTGGATTAACATGTGTTTATTATGATTATTATTATTCATGTTCATAATCTATATTCTCATTAATGATAACGGTAATAATTTCATAAATGTTCATAGGATTAGATTATTATACATTGGACTGGTGAACGAACCACACTAGTTCCTGGACGTACTGAGTTCCAGTAATAACCCCTCAATGTAGGTGTTTGAGGCTTTGATTCATTTAATTATACAGCCCATTAATTATTTCAGTGATCATATTCTCTAGTATTTTATCCATAGTTACTGGTTCATCTAGGAATTTGCTTATGATCATATTTTCTTAGTTTCCCTCTTTTACTATAAAAGTGGGTGGTCCGTCGTAATTGATTTTTATTACATTAATAATTTAATATATAGAGTCAAGCCCCAAATGTCCCACAGGCTACTCCCCCTCCTCGTCTAATATATCGGTCTGTGTGAAATAGTTTAAATCCATTTATTTGATATTCAGCTAAAAGTTCTCTATTTTCTACATTCATCCACGTTTCGGTAAGTGCAATAATATCTATTTTTTCTCTGCAGACAAGAGAATTTAATTCGTTAATTTTATTTCTTAGACTTCTACTGTTAGTGTAATATACCCTAAGTGAATTGTTATTTTGAGGCCCTTTTCTTTCCTTGATCATTTTGCCAATTCTTTTCTCTTACGAACACATACTTTTATTACCTCCTTCCTCGAAGTCAATTCCCATACCACTATCTACTAACAGTTTAAACCCAAACAAACACCTCTAACCACTGGTTCCAACGAGTTCGCAACAGCAACAACCCCAGCCCTCCATAGATGCACCCCATCATGAGCATACATTTCATTTCTTCCATAGAAGTGTTCCCAGTTGTCTATGAAAGATATTGCATTTGATTTGCAATATTTGTCCAGCCAGCACTTGACACCAAGTGCCCTCGACATCCATTCATTACCCACTCCCTTTCTTGGAAGAATGCCACATATGATTGGGATTCCTCCCTTGCTCCTAACTAATTCAGTGGCTGTCCTGAATCTCTGTATTAGTTCCTCACTCTTAACTCGTCCAACATCATTACCACCTGCACTAATACAAATAATTTGGTTGTTCCCATTTCCCGTCATAATATCATTTATGTTTCCAACAATATCACCAATTCCAGCTCCCGGATAGCAAACCCTTAATCTGTTCCCCCTATCTCTGGCACAAAAGGTTCTGTCTAAACACCTCACCTCACTTCATTCTTATGTTGAACTAGCTGTCCCCGGCCACGCGTTGCTGTGGCCGGGGACAGCCACAACAACGTCCCAGGAAAGAGCCTTGAGGTACTCCACTTTCACCATTTTCCCTGTCTAACTTAACCCCATTTATACTAACTTCTTGCTTCCTTTTTAAAGTAAGAGTCTTGTATGTAAACAAGAATGAGTTTCGTTGCATTATTGCCATATATAAAATATTTTTGGCAATAATGTATAAAATATATATATTATATATATAAAATATATATCTTCTGTATATTTTTCAGTGTTGATCCCGATCAGCGAGATTCTGGATGAGTTAACATTGGGCGAAATAATATATGCATTATTATAATATAACATTTATTGTAAACATTGTGTAATTATACACTGTGCGTAATATAAAGTTTTGATTGTATATTAAGCCATTTGAACATTAAAATGTTCATATTGAAATATATGAAATACATATATTGAAATATATGAAATACATATATTGAAACATATGAAATACATATACTGAAATATATGAAATACATGAAATACATATATTGAAATATAGGAAAATCTTTGTACCTCCTGTTACCTCTCCGGCCAAAGAGAGGTAACAGGACAGGCTGTTGAGACATGGGACAGCCTGCCTCTCACGGATGGACGGAAGGATGTAGGCTGGACGCAAGGACGCAGGCTGGAAGCAAGGACATACGTTGCTTCCAGACCCAATCTAGACGTAACTTCCTGAAACAGTCTGGACTCGATTCTTCATGTGAATTACTGAAGGATACTGTTTGAAGCATACTGAAGCAGGCTGGACGGAACATACTGAGCAGGCCGGACGTGACATACTGAAGTAGGCTGGACGTTAAATACTGAAGCAGGCCGAGCGTAACATACCGAAGCAAGCTGGACATAACTTACTATAACAGGCAGGAATCTGGCCCGTACGTAAATTACTGAAGCAGGCTTGAAGTATTCTACTGGAGCAGGCTCGCCGTATCCTACTGGAGCAGGCTCGCCGTATCCTGCTGAAGCAGGCTCGACGTATCCTGCTGAAGCAGGCTCGCCGTATCCTGCTGAAGCAGGCTCGCCGTATCCTGCTGAAGCAGGCTCGCCGTATCCTGCTGAACCAGGCTCGCCGTATCCTGCTGAACCAGGCTCGCCGTATCCTACTGGAGCAAGCTGGACGCATTTTACTGGAGCAGGCTGGGCGTATCCTGCTGAAGCAGGCTGGACGCATCTTACTGGAGCAGGCTGGACGCATCTTACTGGAGCAGGCTGATCGCATCTTACTGGAGCAGGTTCGACGCATCTTACTGGAGCAGGCTGGACGCATCTTACTGGAGCAGGCTGGACGCATCTTACTGGAGCAGGCTGGACGCATCTTACTGGAGCAGGCTGGACGCATTTTACTGGAGCAGGCTGGGCGTATCCTGCTGAAGCAGGCTGGACGCATCTTACTGGAGCAGGCTGGACGCATCTTACTGGAGCAGGCTGGACGCATCTTACCGAAGCGTGTTGGACGCATCTTACTGAAGCGTGTTGGACGCATCCTACTGGAGCAGGCTGGACGCATCTTACTGGAGCAGGCTGGACGCATCTTACTAAAGCAGGCTGGACGCATCTTACTGGAGCAGGCTGGATGCATCTTACTGGAGCAGGCTGGATGCATCTTACTGAAGAAGGCTGGATGCATCTTACTGAAAAAGGCTGGATGCATCTTATTGAAGCAGGCTGAACGCATCTTATTGAAGCAGGCTGGACGCATTTTACTGAAGCTGGCTGGATGCATTTTACTG
This sequence comes from Procambarus clarkii, assembly GCF_040958095.1. Taxonomy (NCBI): domain Eukaryota; kingdom Metazoa; phylum Arthropoda; class Malacostraca; order Decapoda; family Cambaridae; genus Procambarus; species Procambarus clarkii. The sequence continues at coordinate 28,815,662 of NC_091197.1, forward strand.
AAGCAGGCTGGATGCATCTTACTGAAGATGGCTGGACGCATTTTACTGAAGCAGGCTGGACGCATCTTACTGAATCAGGCAGGGTGACTACGACTGATTCAGGTTGGATGCATCTCACTGAAGTAGGCTGGATGTATCTTACTGCAGCAGGCCGGACGACTTCGATTGATGCAGGCCGGACGAATTCGACTGATGCAGGCTGGATGCATATTACTGAATCAGGCAGAACGACTATCACTGATTTAGGCTGGATGCATCTCACTGAAGAAGGCTGGATGCATCTTACTAAAGCAGGCCGGACGACTTCGATTGATGCAGGCTGGACGAAATCGACTGATGCAGGCTGGATGACTACGACTGATGCAGGTCGCCCGCTAATCTGCCCGACCGTTGCTGGTGTAGACTGGCTGAAGTGGTCCATGATACACTTCCTTGTGAAGGAGAGTAAAGACCATTGAATCACAGGAAGAATTGTACAGGACTGAAGTAGGCAGATTATTATACAGGACTAAATTAGACAGACTGTAATATATCCGTGTCACCACACCTTACTGGTCACGTGAAAACGTTCTTAGAACACAAACACAGGAAATTGTAGACAGCGCTTTTGTCCCATTAGAGGCTGCGGTTTATTTCCCCCAAACTCTTTAAATATATATATATATATCCAGTCAGCTTCAGTTTTATATATGTATATATGTATATATGTATATATATATATATATATATATATATATATATATATATATATATATATATATATATATATATATATATATATGTGTGTGTATATCACGAAAATAAACACGTGATTAAGAATGTGACAATGTCAGACCACGGAGGAAAATGAAACAGGAATTTCCTTAAGTACTTTCGTATATTAAATACATCTTCAGAAGGTATACCTTCTGAAGATATATTTAATATACGAAAGTACTTAAGGAAATTCCTGTTTCATTTTCCTCCGTGGTCTGACATTGTCATATATATATATATATATATATATATATATATATATATATATATATATATATATATATATATATATATATATATATATATATATATATATATATATATATATATATATATATATATATATATCTATATATATATATATATATGTATATATATATATATATATATATATATATATATATATATATATATATATATATATATATATATATATACATATATATATATATACATATATATATATATATATACATATATATATATATATATATATATATATATATATGTATATATATATGTATATATATATATATATATATATATGTATATATATATATATATATATATATATATATATATATATATATATATGTATATATATATGTATATATATATATATATATATATATATATATATATATATATATATATATATATGTATATATATATGTATATATATATGTATATATAACTGAAAACTCACACCCCAGAAGTGACTCGAACCCATACTGCCAGGAGCAACGCAACTGGTATGTACAGGGACGCCTTAATCCGCTTGACCATCACGAACGGACACAAGGAAGCGATAGCCGAAGCTATTTGAACCACTTCCCCGCCGGCACTCGGATGGTAATCTTGGGCATAGCATTTTATCAAATCACCTCATTCCCTGGAGCACACGTGAGGAACACAAATGCAAACAAGCCTGAATGGTCCCCAGGACTATATACAACTGAAAACTCACACCCCAGAAGTGACTCGAACCCATACTGCCAGGAGCAACGCAACTGGTATGTACATGGACGCCTTAATCCGCTTGACCATCACGACCGGACACAAGGAAGCGATAGCCGAAGCTATTTGAACCACTTCCCCGCCGGCACTCGGATGGTAATCTTGGGCATAGCATTTTATCAAATCACCTCATTCCCTGGGGCACACGTGAGGAACACAAATGCAAACAAGCCTGAATGGTCCCCAGGACTATATACAACTGAAAACTCACACCCCAGAAGTGACTCGAACCCATACTGCCAGGAGCAACGCAACTGGTATGTACAGGGACGCCTTAATCCGCTTGACCATCACGACCGGACATAAGGAAGTGATAGCCTAGGCTATTTGAACCACTTTCCCGCCGGCACTCGGATAGTAATCTTGGGCATAGCATTTTATCAAATCACCTCATTCTTTGGGACAACACGTGAGGAACACAAATGCAAACAAGCCTGAATGGTCCCTAGGACTATATACAACTGAATACAACTATATACACTAACAGTAGAAGTCTAAGAAATATAATTAACGAATTAAATGCTCTTGTCTGAACAGAAAAAAATAGATATTATTGCACTTACTCTAACGTGGATGAATATAGAAAATAGAGAACTAGTAGCTGAATATCAATTAAATGGATTTAAACTATTTCACACAGATCGATATATTAGACGAGGAGGTGGAGTAGCCATATATGTTAGAGACAATTTGAAATGTAGTCTCAAAGAGGGAATCAAAACTGAGCCACACAGAAACTATTTGGATAGAATTAAACGAAAAAGCAAATAATATTATAATAGGAGTTATATATAGGCAACCAAATTCAGACAAAATGGAAGCAAAGCATCTATGGGATGAAATATCTAGATCTAACACTATTTATGTCATGAGTGATTTTAATTTTAGTGGAATAAACTGGTTGAACAAAACAGGGAATAGTGAAGCAGACGATTTTCTAGAAGTAATTGACGATTGCTTTCTTACGCAACACATTAAGGAACCAACGCGGGAAAATAATATTTTAGATTTAGTGTAAACTAACTGGGAAACACAAATTAAGGACATCGAAATAGGGAGTGAGCTAGGGAACAGTGTTCACAAAGAACATAAGAACAAAAGAACAAAGGCAATTGCAGAAGGCCTATCGGCCCTTAGGAGGCAGCTCCTATTTCTGTGACTAGTTCGTCTTCATCTTGAAAAACATAAATTAATAATTGAGTCGCAACATGGTTTTATAAATGGCCGTTCATGTTTAACAAATTTGTTATCTTTTTATTCTAGCATTGTTGAGGCAGTTGATAGTGGTAAGGATTGCGATGTTGTATACCTTGACTTTAGCAAAGCTTTTGATACAGTGCCACATGAAAGACTGATTAAAAAAATAGAGTCTCATGGTATTGGGGGTGCTATATTAAGCTGGATTAGGGCATGGCTATACCAAAGGAAACAGAGAGTTAGTATAAATGGAATCAAGTCAGAGTGGGAAAATGTTGTAAGTGGAGTGCCTCAAGGCTCTGTCCTGGGACCTCTGTTGTTTATAATATATATAAATGATTTAGATTCAGGTTTGAGTAGCAACATTTGCAAATTTGCCGATGATACGAAAATCGGTAGGGAAATTAATTCGGAGGAGGACTCACTATCACTTCAAGTTGATCTAGATAGGGTTTTGAAATGGTCAAAGGATTGGCAGATGCAGTTTAATGCTGATAAATGTAAAGTTCTGAGGTTAGGTAATGATGATAGAGTTACAAGATACGAGCTAGATGGTGTTGTGATTGCGAAGTCGGATTGCGAAAGGGATCTGGGAGTTATGATTAGTAAGAATTTAAAACAAAAGGATCAATGCATAAATGTTCGTAATAAGGCAAATCGGACACTTGGATTTATTAATCGCAGCGTTAGTAACAAGACACCTGGTGTGGTTCTCAAGCTATATCTTGCTCTAGTTAGGCCCCATTTAGATTATGCAGTTCAGTTTTGGTCGCCATATTATAGAATGGATATAAATTCACTTGAACGTGTCCAGCGTAGGATGACTAAGTTAATTCCCCAAATTAGAAATCTTTCATATGAAGAAAGATTAACAAAGCTTAAGTTGCATTCACTGGAAAGGCGAAGAGTTAGGGGTGACATGATAGAGGTTTACAAGTGGATGAATGGACATAACCGGGGGGATATTAATAGGGTATTAAAAGTATCAACACAGGACAGAACACGAAACAATGGATATAAATTGGATAAGTTTAGATTTAGGAAAGACTTGGGTAAATACTGGTTCAGTAACAGGGTTGTTGATTTGTGGAACCAATTGCCGCGTAACATTGTGGAGGTGGGGTCCCTCGATTGTTTCAAGCACGGGTTGGACAAGTATATGAGTGGGATTGGGTGGTTATAGAATAGGAGCTGCCTCGTATGGGCCAATAGGCCTTCTGCAGTTACCTTTGTTCTTATGTTCTTATGTTCTTATTTATAACCACCCAATCCCACTCATATACTTGTCCAACCCGTGCTTGAAACAAGCGAGGGACCGCACCTCCAGCACGTTACGCGGTAATTGGTTCCACAAATCAACAACCCTGTTACTGAACCAGTATTTACCCAAGTCTTTCCTAAATCTAAACTTATCCAGTTTATACCCATTGTTTCGTGTTCTGTCTTGTGTTGATACTTTTAATACCCTATTAATATCCCCTTTGTTATGTCCATTCACCCACTTGTAAGAACATAAGAACAAAGGCAAATGCAGAAGTCCTATTGGCCCATACGAGGCAGCTCCTATTTATAACCACCCAATCCCACTCATATACTCGTCCAACCCGCGCTTGAAACAATCGAGGGACCCCACCTCCAGCACGTTACGCGGTAATTGGTTCCACAAATCAACAACCCTGTTACTGAACCAGTATTTACCCAAGTCTTTCCTAAATCTAAACTTATCCAATTTATACCCATTGTTTCGTGTTCTGTCTTGTGTTGATACTTTTAATACCCTATTAATATCCCCTTTGTTATGTCCATTCACCCACTTGTAAACCTCTATCATGTCACCCCTAACTCTTCGCCTTTCCAGTGAGTGCAACTTAAGCTTTGTTAATCTTTCTTCATATGAAAGATTTCTAATTTGGGGAATTAACTTAGTCATCCTACGCTGGACATGTTCAAATGAATTTATATCTATTCTATAATATGGCGACCAAAACTGAACTGCATAATCTAAATGGGGCCTAACTGGAGCAAGATATAGCTTGAGATCTAAACTTATCCAATTTATACCCATTGTTTCGTGTTCTGTCTTGTGTTGATACTTTTAATACCCTATTAATATCCCCTTTGTTATGTCCATTCACCCACTTGTAAACCTCTATCATGTCACCCCTAACTCTTCGCCTTTCCAGAGAATGCAACTTAAGCTTTGTTAATCTTTCTTCATATGAAAGATTTCTAATTTGGGGAATTAACTTAGTCATCCTACGCTGGACACGTTCAAGTGAATTTATATCCATTCTATAATATGGCGACCAAAACTGAACTGCATAATCTAAATGGGGCCTAACTGGAGCAAGATATAGCTTGAGAACCACACCAGGTGTCTTGTTACTAACGCTGCGATTAATAAATCCAAGTGTCCGATTTGCCTTATTACGAACATTTATGCATTGATCCTTTTGTTTTAAATTCTTACTAATCATAACTCCCAGATCCCTTTCGCAATCCGACTTCGCAATCTCAACACCATCTAGCTCGTATCTTGTAACTCTATCATCATTACCTAACCTCAGAACTTTACATTTATCAGCATTAAACTGCATCTGCCAATCCTTTGACCATTTCAAAACCCTATCTAGATCAACTTGAAGTGATAGTGAGTCCTCCTCCGAATTAATTTCCCTACCGATTTTCGTATCATCGGCAAATTTGCAAATGTTGCTACTCAAACCTGAATCTAAATCATTTATATATATTATAAACAACAGAGGTCCCAGGACAGAGCCTTGAGGCACTCCACTTACAACATTTTCCCACTCTGACTTGATTCCATTTATACTAACTCTCTGTTTCCTTTGGTATAGCCATGCCCTAATCCAGCTTAATATAGCACCCCCAATACCATGAGACTCTATTTTTTTAATCAGTCTTTCATGTGGCACTGTATCAAAAGCTTTGCTAAAGTCAAGGTATACAACATCGCAATCCTTACCACTATCAACTGCCTCAACAATGCTAGAATAAAAAGATAACAAATTTGTTAAACATGAACGGCCATTTATAAAACCATGTTGCGACTCAATTATTAATTTATGTTTTTCAAGATGAAGACGAATTTTATTTGCTATTATAGATTCGAGTAACTTTCCCACAATAGACGTTAGGCTAATTGGTCGATAGTTAGACGCAAGTGATCTATCTCCTTTCTTAAAAACTGGTATAAGAACATAAGAACATAAGAACAAAGGTAACTGCAGAAGGCCTATTGGCCCATACGAGGCAGCTCCTATTCTATAACCACCCAATCCCACTCATATACTTGTCCAACCCGTGCTTGAAACAATCGAGGGACCCCACCTCCACAATGTTACGCGGCAATTGGTTCCACAAATCAACAACCCTGTTACTGAACCAGTATTTACCCAAGTCTTTCCTAAATCTAAACTTATCCAATTTATATCCATTGTTTCGTGTTCTGTCCTGTGTTGATACTTTTAATACCCTATTAATATCCCCCCGGTTATGTCCATTCATCCACTTGTAAACCTCTATCATGTCACCCCTAACTCTTCGCCTTTCCAGTGAATGCAACTTAAGCTTTGTTAATCTTTCTTCATATGAAAGATTTCTAATTTGGGGAATTAACTTAGTCATCCTACGCTGGACACGTTCAAGTGAATTTATATCCATTCTATAATATGGCGACCAAAACTGAACTGCATAATCTAAATGGGGCCTAACTAGAGCAAGATATAGCTTGAGAACCACACCAGGTGTCTTGTTACTAACGCTGCGATTAATAAATCCAAGTGTCCGATTTGCCTTATTACGAACATTTATGCATTGATCCTTTTGTTTTAAATTCTTACTAATCATAACTCCCAGATCCCTTTCGCAATCCGACTTCGCAATCACAACACCATCTAGCTCGTATCTTGTAACTCTATCATCATTACCTAACCTCAGAACTTTACATTTATCAGCATTAAACTGCATCTGCCAATCCTTTGACCATTTCAAAACCCTATCTAGATCCACTTGAAGTGATAGTGAGTCCTCCTCCGAATTAATTTCCCTACCGATTTTCGTATCATCGGCAAATTTGCAAATGCTGCTACTCAAACCTGAATCTAAATCATTTATATATATTATAAACAACAGAGGTCCCAGGACAGAGCCTTGAGGCACTCCACTTACAACATTTTCCCACTCTGACTTGATTCCATTTATACTAACTCTCTGTTTCCTTTGGTATAGCCATGCCCTAATCCAGCTTAATATAGCACCCCCAATACCATGAGACTCTATTTTTTTAATCAGTCTTTCATGTGGCACTGTATCAGCACTGTATCACATTAGCAACTTTCCAAAACTCTGGCACTCTGCCTGACTCTATTGATTTATTAAATATGGTTGACAGTGGGTCACAAAGCTCCTCTTTGCATTCTTTAAGCACCCTAGCAAACACTTCATCCGGCCCTGGGGATTTGTTTGGTTTGAGTTTTACTATTTGTTTAAGAACATCCTCCCTGGTAACTGCTAAACTCGTCAACCTGTCCTCGTCCCCACCCACATAGACTTGTTCGGCTGAAGGCATATTGTTAAGTTCCTCTTTAGTAAATACAGATACAAAATATTTATTAAAAATACTACTCATCTCTTCATCACTATCTGTTATTTGACCTGTCTCAGTTTTTAATGGACCTATCCTTTCCCTAGTCTTAGTACGATATAACTGAAAAAACCCTTTAGGATTTGTCTTTGCTTGCCCTGCTATGCGAACTTCATAGTTTCTTTTTGCTTTCCTTATCTCTTTTTTAACATTTCTAACCAGTTGTACGAATTCCTGTTCTAAAGTGACCTCCCCATTTTTAATCCTTTTGTACCAAGCTCTCTTTTTACCTATAAGGTTCTTCAAATTCTTTGTTATCCACTTTGGGTCATTAGTATACGATCTATTCAATTTGTATGGTATACTACGTTCCTGTGCTTTGTTTAGAATAGATCGAATACTAATGACCCAAAGTGGATAACAAAGAATTTGAAGAACCTTATAGGTAAAAAGAGAGCTTGGTACAAAAGGATTAAAAATGGGGAGGTCACTTTAGAACAGGAATTCGTATAACTGGTTAGAAATGTTAAAAAAGAGATAAGGAAAGCAAAAAGAAACTATGAAGTTCGCATAGCAGGGCAAGCAAAGACAAATCATAAGAACATAAGAACATAAGAACAAAGGTAACTGCAGAAGGCCTATTGGCCCATACGAGGCAGCTCCTATTCTATAACCACCCAATCCCACTCATATACTTGTCCAACCCGTGCTTGAAACAATCGAGGGACCCCACCTCCACAATGTTACGCGGCAATTGGTTCCACAAATCAACAACCCTGTTACTGAACCAGTATTTACCCAAGTCTTTCCTAAATCTAAACTTATCCAATTTATATCCATTGTTTCGTGTTCTGTCCTGTGTTGATACTTTTAATACCCTATTAATATCCCCCCGGTTATGTCCATTCATCCACTTGTAAACCTCTATCATGTCACCCCTAACTCTTCGCCTTTCCAGTGAATGCAACTTAAGCTTTGTTAATCTTTCTTCATATGAAAGATTTCTAATTTGGGGAATTAACTTAGTCATCCTACGCTGGACACGTTCAAGTGAATTTATATCCATTCTATAATATGGCGACCAAAACTGAACTGCATAATCTAAATGGGGCCTAACTAGAGCAAGATATAGCTTGAGAACCACACCATGTGTCTTGTTACTAACGCTGCGATTAATAAATCCAAGTGTCCGATTTGCCTTATTACGAACATTTATGCATTGATCCTTTTGTTTTAAATTCTTACTAATCATAACTCCCAGATCCCTTTCGCAATCCGACTTCGCAATCACAACACCATCTAGCTCGTATCTTGTAACTCTATCATCATTACCTAACCTCAGAACTTTACATTTATCAGCATTAAACTGCATCTGCCAATCCTTTGACCATTTCAAAACCCTATCTAGATCAACTTGAAGTGATAGTGAGTCCTCCTCCGAATTAATTTCCCTACCGATTTTCGTATCATCGGCAAATTTGCAAATGTTGCTACTCAAACCTGAATCTAAATCATTTATATATATTATAAACAACAGAGGTCCCAGGACAGAGCCTTGAGGCACTCCACTTACAACATTTTCCCACTCTGACTTGATTCCATTTATACTAACTCTCTGTTTCCTTTGGTATAGCCATGCCCTAATCCAGCTTAATATAGCACCCCCAATACCATGAGACTCTATTTTTTTTAATCAGTCTTTCATGTGGCCAATCCTAAAGGGTTTTTTCAGTTATATCGTACTAAGACTAGGGAAAGGATAGGTCCATTAAAAACTGAGACAGGTCAAATAACAGATAGTGATGAAGAGATGAGTAGTATTTTTAATAAATATTTTGTATCTGTATTTACTAAAGAGGAACTTAACAATATGCCTTCAGCCGAACAAGTCTATGTGGGTGGGGACGAGGACAGGTTGACGAGTTTAACAGTTACCAGGGAGGATGTTCTTAAACAAATAGTAAAACTCAAACCAAACAAATCCCCAGGGCCGGATGAAGTGTTTGCCAGGGTGCTTAAAGAATGCAAAGAGGAGCTTTGTGACCCACTGTCAACCATATTTAATAAATCAATAGAGTCAGGCAGAGTGCCGGAGTTTTGGAAAGTTGCTAATGTGATACCAGTTTTTAAGAAAGGAGATAGATCACTTGCGTCTAACTATCGACCAATTAGCCTAACGTTTATTGTGGGAAAGTTACTCGAATCTATAATAGCAAATAAAATTCGTCTTCATCTTGAAAAACATAAATTAATAATTGAGTCGCAACATGGTTTTATAAATGGCCGTTCATGTTTAACAAATTTGTTATCTTTTTATTCTAGCATTGTTGAGGCAGTTGATAGTGGTAAGGATTGCGATGTTGTATACCTTGACTTTAGCAAAGCTTTTGATACAGTGCCACATGAATGACTGATTAAAAAGATAGAGTCTCATGGTATTGGGGGTGCTATATTAAGCTGGATTAGGGCATGGCTATACCAAAGGAAACAGAGAGTTAGTATAAATGGAATCAAGTCAGAGTGGGAAAATGTTGTAAGTGGAGTGCCTCAAGGCTCTGTCCTGGGACCTCTGTTGTTTATAATATATATAAATGATTTAGATTCAGGTTTGAGTAGCAACATTTGCAAATTTGCCGATGATACGAAAATCGGTAGGGAAATTAATTCGGAGGAGGACTCACTATCACTTCAAGTTGATCTAGATAGGGTTTTGAAATGGTCAAAGGATTGACAGATGCAGTTTAATGCTGATAAATGTAAAGTTCTGAGGTTAGGTAATGATGATAGAGTTACAAGATACGAGCTAGATGGTGTTGTGATTGCGAAGTCGGATTGCGAAAGGGATCTGGGAGTTATGATTAGTAAGAATTTAAAACAAAAGGATCAATGCATAAATGTTCGTAATAAGGCAAATCGGACACTTGGATTTATTAATCGCAGCGTTAGTAACAAGACACCTGGTGTGGTTCTCAAGCTATATCTTGCTCTAGTTAGGCCCCATTTAGATTATGCAGTTCAGTTTTGGTCGCCATATTATAGAATGGATATAAATTCACTTGAACGTGTCCAGCGTAGGATGACTAAGTTAATTCCCCAAATTAGAAATCTTTCATATGAAGAAAGATTAACAAAGCTTAAGTTGCATTCACTGGAAAGGCGAAGAGTTAGGGGTGACATGATAGAGGTTTACAAGTGGATGAATGGACATAACCGGGGGGATATTAATAGGGTATTAAAAGTATCAACACAGGACAGAACACGAAACAATGGGTATAAATTGGATAAGTTTAGATTTAGGAAAGACTTGGGTAAATACTGGTTCAGTAACAGGGTTGTTGATTTGTGGAACCAATTGCCGCGTAACATTGTGGAGGTGGGGTCCCTCGATTGTTTCAAGCACGGGTTGGACAAGTATATGAGTGGGATTGGGTGGTTATAGAATAGGAGCTGCCTCGCATGGGCCAATAGGCCTTCTGCAGTTACCTTTGTTCTTATGTTCTTATGTTCTTAGAATATTCTTAAATAAGTTATATATTGAATCCACATCGAAATCCCCATTTAAGTCACCTATCGCTGGGTTCATGTCTCGCTCCAAGACCGGCCCACACCCCATACCCAAGCCTTTCCAATCAATTTGACCCAAAAAATTTCTTAGGCTATTAAAATCAGCTTTTCGAAAATCTGGCACTTTAACAGAATTTTCTCCTACTGGTCTATTCCATTCTATGCTAAATCTGATTTCTTTGTGATCACTGCTCCCTAGCTCACTCCCTATTTCGATGTCATTAATTTGCGTTTCCCTGTTAGTTAACACTAAATCTAAAATATTATTTTCCCGTGTTGGTTCCTTAATGTGTTGCGTAAGAAAGCAATCGTCAATTAATTCTAGAAAATCTTCTGCTTCACTATTCCCTGTTTTGTTCAACCAGTTTATTCCGCTAAAATTAAAGTCACCCATGACATAAATACTGTTAGATCTAGATGCTCTAGATATTTCATCCCATAGATGCTTTGCTTCCATTCTGTCTAAATTTGGTGGCCTTATGTAATGTATTTGGTGGCCTTCTCGTTGTTCTTTAAGCTGACGCACCTCCTCCCGCAGAGAGTCCAACTCTCTAATGTAGCTAATGTGGTACCAATTTTTAAGAAAGGAGATAGATCACTTGCGTCAAACTATCGGCCAATTAGCTTAACGTCTATTGTCGGAAAGTTACTTGAATCAATAATTGCAAATGCAATCCGTCTTCATCTTGAAAAACATAAATTATTAAATGAGTCGCAACATGGTTTTACAAATGGCCGTTAATGTTTAACAAATTTGCTAACTATTTATTCCAGCATAGTTGAGGCAGTTGATAGTGGTAAGGATTGTGATGTTGTGTACCTTGACTCTAGCAAAGCTTTTGATACAGTGTTGACCAGACCACACACTAGAAATTGAAGGGACGACGACGTTTACATAAGAACATGAGAACAAAGGTAACTGCAGAAGGCCTATTGGCCCATACGAGGCAGCTCCTATTCTATAACCACCCAATCCCACTCATATACTTGTCCAACCCGTGCTTGAAACAATCGAGGGACCCCACCTCCACAATGTTACGCGGCAATTGGTTCCACAAATCAACAACCCTGTTACTGAACCAGTATTTACCCAAGTCTTTCCTAAATCTAAACTTATCCAATTTATATCCATTGTTTCGTGTTCTGTCCTGTGTTGATACTTTTAATACCCTATTAATATCCCCCCGGTTATGTCCATTCATCCACTTGTAAACCTCTATCATGTCACCCCTAACTCTTCGCCTTTCCAGTGAATGCAACTTAAGCTTTGTTAATCTTTCTTCATATGAAAGATTTCTAATTTGGGGAATTAACTTAGTCATCCTACGCTGGACACGTTCAAGTGAATTTATATCCATTCTATAATATGTTTCGGTCCGTCCTGGACCAATCTCAAGTCGATTGTGACAATCGACTTGAGATTGGTCTGGTGGTCATCGTGGTCTGGTCAACATACTTCAGCCACGTTATTGTGACTCATCGCCTGCTTTTGATACAGTGCCACATGAAAGACTAATTAAATAAATAGAAGCTCATGGTATTGGGGGTGCTATATTAAGTTGTATTTGGGCATGGCTATTCCAAAGGAAACAGAGAGTTAGTATAAATGGGGTTAAGTCAGAGTGGGATAATGTTGTTAGTGGAGTACCTCAGGGCTCTGTCCTGGGACCTCTGTTGTTTATAATATATATATAAATGATTTAGATTCAGGTTTGAGTAGCAACATCTGCAAATTTGCAGATGATACAAAAATCGGTAGGGAAACAACACGAAAGAAGACTCGCTATCACTTCAAATTGATCTAAATAGGGTTTTAAACTGGTCAAGAGACTGGCAGATGCAGTTTAATGCTAATAAATGTAAAGTTTTGAGGCTAGGTAATGATAATAGAGGTACAAGATACGAGCTAGATGGTGTCGAGATTGCGAAGTCGGATTGCGAAAGGGATCTGGGAGTTATGATAAGTAAGAATTTAAAACAAAAGGATCAATGAATGAATGTTCGTAATAAGGCAAATAGGACACTGGGATTTATTAATCGAAGCGTTAGTAACAAGACACCTGGTATGGTTCTTCAGCTATATCTTGCTCTGGTTAGGCCCCATTTAGATTATGCAGTTCAGTTTTGGTCGCCGTATTATAGAATAGATATAAATTCACTTGAACGTGTCCAACTTAGGTTGACAAAGTTAATTCCCCAAATTAGAAATCTTTCATATAAGAACATAAGAACATAAGAACAAAGGTAACTGCAGAAGGCCTATTGGCCCATACGAGGCAGCTCCTATTCTATAACCACCCAATCCCACTCATATACTTGTCCAACCCGTGCTTGAAACAATCGAGGGACCCCACCTCCACAATGTTACGCGGCAATTGGTTCCACAAATCAACAACCCTGTTACTGAACCAGTATTTACCCAAGTCTTTCCAAAATCTAAACTTATCCAATTTATATCCATTGTTTCGTGTTCTGTCCTGTGTTGATACTTTTAATACCCTATTAATATCCCCCCGGTTATGTCCATTCATCCACTTGTAAACCTCTATCATGTCACCCCTAACTCTTCGCCTTTCCAGTGAATGCAACTTAAGCTTTGTTAATCTTTCTTCATATGAAAGATTTCTAATTTGGGGAATTAACTTAGTCATCCTACGCTGGACACGTTCAAGTGAATTTATATCCATTCTATAATATGGCGACCAAAACTGAACTGCATAATCTAAATGGGGCCTAACTAGAGCAAGATATAGCTTGAGAACCACACCAGGTGTCTTGTTACTAACGCTGCGATTATGAATAAAGAATAATAAATCTTTATATAAATATAATCTGTATATGAATAAAGATTAATAAAGCTTAAATTGCATTCACTGGAAAGACGAAGAGTTAGGGGTGACATGATAGAAGTTTACAAGTGGATGAATGATATAATATAGGTATAACAAAGGGGATATTAATAGGGTATTAAAAGTATCAACTCAAGACAGAACACGAGACAATGGGTATAAATTGGATAAGTTTAGATTCAGGAAAGACTTGGGTAAATACTGGTTCAGTAACAGGGTTGTTGATTTGTGGAACCAATTGCCGTGTAACGTGGTGGAGATGACGTCCCTCGATTGTTTCAAGCGCGGGTTGGACATGTATATGAGTGGGATTGGGTGGTTATAGATAGGATCTTCCTCGTATGGGCCAATAGGCCTACCGCAGTTACTCTTGTTCTTATGTATTGGCCTCGTATGGGCCAATAGGCCTTCTGCAGTTGCCTTTACATAAGAACAAGTGAGAGGGTGAGTGAGTGAGAGGGTGTGTTAACCGGAGCTCCTGAGTGTTGTTATATTATCATAGCAATATGGAAGTTGTAGTGAAGGACCTGGTGACTCTAGTGGGAGCCCTGAGGACGGAGTTGGACTCTCTGCGGGAGGAGGTGCGTCAGCTGAAAGAACAACGAGAAGTAACGAAGGAGGAGACCAGTAGTAAAGGGACCTCGTCTTCGAGAGTTGTGAAAGACAGGGGCCTTAAGAAGACTTTCATAAAGCCGACTTCAAACGCCATAGCAACTTCTAATTCATTTGACGTTTTGGAGGACGAGTGCTGTGGTGAGACTGCGGATCGCGCAAAAGGGAAAGCAACGAAGAGCAAGGAAGCGCAGGCCCCTCAGAGAGTAAAGGAAGTACCTAAGCAAACCTTAGTTGTGGGAGATTCCCAGATAAGGTATTTGGATAGAACGTTTTGTGCTAGAGATAGGGGGAACAGGTTAAGGGTTTGCTATCCCGGAGCTGGCATTGGTGATATTATAAACAACATGAATGATATTATAGCTGGAAATGGGAACAATCCCATTATTTGCATTAGCCTGGGAGGAAATGATGTTGGTCGAGTTAGGAGTGAGGAACTGATTCAGAGGTACAAAACAGCCATAGAATTAGTTAGGAGCAAGGGAGGAATCCCGATCATATGTGGCATTCTTCCAAGAAAGGGAGTGGGAAATGAATGGATATCGAGGGCACTTGGTGTCAATTGCCGACTGGAAAGATATTGCAAATCAAATGCAATATCTTTCATAGACATCTGGGAACACTTCTATGGAAGAAATGAAATGTATGCTCGTGATGGGGTGCATCTATCGAGAGCTGGGGTTGTTGCTGTTGCGAACTCGTTGGAAGAAGTGGTTAGAGGTGTTTGTTTGGGTTTAAACTGTCAGTAGATAGAGGTATGGGAATTGATTTGGAGGAAGGAGGTAATAAAAGTATGTGTTTGTGGGTGAAAGGAATTGGCAAAATGATCAGGGAAAGAGAAGGGCCTCAAAATAACAATTCACTTAGGGTATATTACACTAACAGTAGAAGTCTAAGAAATAAAACTAACGAATTAAATGCTCTTGTCTGCACAGAAAAAAATAAATATTATTGCACTTACCGAAACGTGGATGAATGTTAAAAATAGAGAACTATTAGCTGAATATCAAATAAATGGATTTAAACTATTTCACACAGATAGATATATTAGATGAGGTGGAGTAGCCATATATGGTAGGGACAATTTGAAATGTAGTCTCAAAGAGGGAATCAAAACTGAGCCACACACAGAAACTATTTGGATAGAATTAAACGAAAAAGCTAATAATATTATAATAGGAGTTATATATAGGCCACCAAATTTAGACAGAATGGAAGCAAAGCACCTGTGGGATGAAATATCTAGAGCATCTAGATCTAACAGTATTTATGTCATGGGTGACTTTAATTTTAGTGGAATAAACTGGTTGAACAAAACAGGGAATAATGAAGCAGAAGATTTTCTAGAATTAATTGACGATTGCTTTCTTACGCAACACATTAAATAACCAACACGGGATAATACTATTTTAGATTTAGTGTTAACTAACAGGGAAACACAAATTAATGACATCGAAATAGGGAGTGAGCTAGGGAACAGTGATCACAAAGAAATGCGATTTAGCATAGAATGGAATAGACCAGTAGGAGAAAATTGTGTTAAAGTGCCAGATTTTCGAAAAGCTGATTTTAATAGCCTAAGAATTTTTTTGGGTCAAATTGATTGGAAAGTCTTGGGTATTTAGCAGTTACCAGGGAGGATGTTCTTAAACAAATAGTAAAACTCAAACCAAACAAATCCCCAGGGCCGGATGAAGTGTTTGCTAGGGTGCTTAAAGAATGCAAAGAGGAGCTTTGTGACCCACTGTCAACCATATTTAATAAATCAATAGAGTCAGGCAGAGTGCCAGAGTTTTGGAAAGTTGCTAATGTGATACCAGTTTTTAAGAAAGGAGATAGATCACTTGCGTCTAACTATCGACCAATTAGCCTAACGTCTATTGTGGGAAAGTTACTCGAATCTATAATAGCAAATAAAATTCGTCTTCATCTTGAAAAACATAAATTAATAATTGAGTCGCAACATGGTTTTATAAATGGCCGTTCATGTTTAACAAATTTGTTATCTTTTTATTCTAGCATTGTTGAGGCAGTTGATAGTGGTAAGGATTGCGATGTTGTATACCTTGACTTTAGCAAAGCTTTTGATACAGTGCCACATGAAAGACTGATTAAAAAAATAGAGTCTCATGGTATTGGGGGTGCTATATTAAGCTGGATTAGGGCATGGCTATACCAAAGGAAACAGAGAGTTAGTATAAATGGAATCAAGTCAGAGTGGGAAAATGTTGTAAGTGGAGTGCCTCAAGGCTCTGTCCTGGGACCTCTGTTGTTTATAATATATATAAATGATTTAGATTCAGGTTTGAGTAGCAACATTTGCAAATTTGCCGATGATACGAAAATCGGTAGGGAAATTAATTCGGAGGAGGACTCACTATCACTTCAAGTTGATCTAGATAGGGTTTTGAAATGGTCAAAGGATTGGCAGATGCAGTTTAATGCTGATAAATGTAAAGTTCTGAGGTTAGGTAATGATGATAGAGTTACAAGATACGAGCTAGATGGTGTTGTGATTGCGAAGTCGGATTGCGAAAGGGATCTGGGAGTTACGATTAGTAAGAATTTAAAACAAAAGGATCAATGCATAAATGTTCGTAATAAGGCAAATCGGACACTTGGATTTATTAATCGCAGCGTTAGTAACAAGACACCTGGTGTGGTTCTCAAGCTATATCTTGCTCTAGTTAGGCCCCATTTAGATTATGCAGTTCAGTTTTGGTCGCCATATTATAGAATGGATATAAATTCACTTGAACGTGTCCAGCGTAGGATGACTAAGTTAATTCCCCAAATTAGAAATCTTTCATATGAAGAAAGATTAACAAAGCTTAAGTTGCATTCACTGGAAAGGCGAAGAGTTAGGGGTGACATGATAGAGGTTTACAAGTGGATGAATGGACATAACCGGGGGGATATTAATAGGGTATTAAAATTATCAACACAGGACAGAACACGAAACAATGGATATAAATTGGATAAGTTTAGATTTAGGAAAGACTTGGGTAAATACTGGTTCAGTAACAGGGTTGTTGATTTGTGGAACCAATTGCCGCGTAACATTGTGGAGGTGGGGTCCCTCGATTGTTTCAAGCACGGGTTGGACAAGTATATGAGTGGGATTGGGTGGTTATAGAATAGGAGCTGCCTCGTATGGGCCAATAGGCCTTCTGCAGTTACCTTTGTTCTTATGTTCTTATGGGGTGTGGGCCGGTCTTGGAGCGAGACATGAACCCAGCGATAGGTGACGTAAAAGGGGATTTCGATGTGGATTTAATATATAACTTATTTAAGAATATTCTAAACAAAGCACAGGAACGTAGTATACCATACAAATTAAATAGATCGAATACTAATGACCCAAAGTGGATAACAATGAATTTGAAGAACCTTATATGTAAAAAGAGAGCTTGGTACAAAAGGATTAAAAATGGGGAAGTCACTCTAGAACAGGAATTCGTACAACTGGTTAGAAATGTTAAAAAAAGAGATAAGGAAAGTAAAAAGAAACTATGAAGTTCGCATAGCAGGGCAAGCAAAGACACATCCCAAAGGGTTTTTCAGTTATATCGTACTAAGACCATGGAAAGGATAGGTCCATTAAAAACTGAGACAGGTCAAATAACAGATAGTGATGAAGAGATGAGTAGTATTTTTAATAACTATTTTGTATCTGTATTTACTAAAGAGGAACTTAACAATATGCCTTCAGCCGAACAAGTCTATGTGGGTGGGGACGAGGACAGGTTGACGAGTTTAGCAGTTACCAGGGAGGATGTTCTTAAACAAATAGTAAAACTCAAACCAAACAAATCCCCAGGGCCTGATGAAGTGTTTGCCAGGGTGCTTAAAGAATGCAAAGAGGAGCTTTGTGACCCACTGTCTACCATATTTAATAAATCAATAGAGTCAGGCAGAGTGCCAGAGTCATGGAAGGTAGCTAATGTGGTACCAATTTTTAAGAAAGGAGATAGATCACTTGCGTCAAACTATCGGCCAATTAGCCTAACGTCTATTGTGGGAAAGTTACTTGAATCAATAATTGCAAATACAATTCGTCTCCATCTTGAAAAACATAAATTAATAAATGAGTCGCAACATGGTTTTACAAATGGCCGTTCATGTTTAACAAATTTGCTAACTTTTTATTCCAGCATAGTTGGGGCAGTTGATAGTGGTAAGGACTGTGATGTTCTGTACCTTGACTTTAGCAAAGCTTTTGATACAGTGCCACATGAAAGACTAATAAAAAAATAGAAGCTCATGGTATTGGGGGTGCTATATTAACTTGGATTAGGGCATGGCTATTCCAAAGGAAACAGAGAGTTAGTTTAAATGGAATCAAGTCAGAGTGGGATAATGTTGTTAGTGGAGTGCCTCAAGGCTCTGTCCTGGGACCTCTGTTGTTTATAATATATATAAATGATTTAGATTCAGGTTTGAGTAGCAACATTTGCAAATTTGCAGATGATACGAAAATCGGAAGAGAAATAATTCGGAGGAGGACTCACTATCACTTCAAGTTGATCTAGATAGGGTTTTGAAATGGTCAAATAATTGACAAATGCAGTTTAATGCTGATAAATGTAAAGTTCTGAGGCTAGGTAATGATGATAGAGTTACAAGATACGAGCTAGATGGTGTTGAGATTGCGAAAGGGATTTGGGAGTTATGATTAGTAAGAATTTAAAACAAAAGGATCAATGCATGAATGTTCTTAATAAGGCGAATAGGACACTGGGATTTTTTAATCGAAGCATTAGTAACAAGACACCTGGTGTGGTTCTTAAGCTATATCTTGCTTTGGTTAGGCCCCATTTAGATTATTCAGTTCAGTTTTGGTCGCCGTATTATAGAATGGATATAAATTCACTTGAACGTGTCCAACGTAGGATGGACACGTTCCTAAGTTAATTAATTCCTAAGTTAAGCAACTAAGTTAATTCCCCAAATTAGAAATCTTTCATATGAAGAAAGATTAACAAAGCTTAAGTTGCATTTACTGGAAAGGCGAAGAGTTAGGGGTGACATGATAGAGGTTTACAAGTGGATGAATGGACATAACAAAGAAGATATTAATAGGGTATGAAAAGTATCAACACAAGACAGAACACGAAACAATGGGTATAAATATGATAAATTTTGATTTAGGAAAGACTTGGGTAAATACTGGTTCAGTAACAGGGTTGTTGATTTGTGGAACCAATTACCGCGTAACGTGGTGGAGGTGGGGTCCCTCGATTGTTTCAAGCGTGGGTTGGACATGTATATGAGTGGGATTGGATGGTTATAAATAGGAGCTGCCTCGTATGGGCCAATAGGCCTTCTGCAGTTATCTTTATTCTTATGTTCTAATACCTGTTCTAAACTGACCCTCTCACGTGTTTGTAAAAGAAACACCAAAATAACTGAAACATAAGAACATAAGAACATAAGAACAAAGGTAACTGCAGAAGGCCTATTGGCCCATACGAGGCAGCTCCTATTCTATAACCACCCAATCCCACTCATATACTTGTCCAACCCGTGCTTGAAACAATCGAGGGACCCCACCTCCACAATGTTACGCGGCAATTGGTTCCACAAATCAACAACCCTGTTACTGAACCAGTATTTACCCAAGTCTTTCCTAAATCTAAACTTATCCAATTTATACCCATTGTTTCGTGTTCTGTCCTGTGTTGATACTTTTAATACCCTATTAATATCCCCCCGGTTATGTCCATTCATCCACTTGTAAACCTCTATCATGTCACCCCTAACTCTTCGCCTTTCCAGTGAATGCAACTTAAGCTTTGTTAATCTTTCTTCATATGAAAGATTTCTAATTTGGGGAATTAACTTAGTCATCCTACGCTGGACACGTTCAAGTGAATTTATATCCATTCTATAATATGGCGACCAAAACTGAACGGCATAATCTAAATGGGGCCTAACTAGAGCAAGATATAGCTTGAGAACCACACCAGGTGTCTTGTTACTAACGCTGCGATTAATAAATCCAAGTGTCCGATTTGCCTTATTACGAACATTTATGCATTGATCCTTTTGTTTTAAATTCTTACTAATCATAACTCCCAGATCCCTTTCGCAATCCGACTTCGCAATCACAACACCATCTAGCTCGTATCTTGTAACTCTATCATCATTACCTAACCTCAGAACTTTACATTTATCAGCATTAAACTGCATCTGCCAATCCTTTGACCATTTCAAAACCCTATCTAGATCAACTTGAAGTGATAGTGAGTCCTCCTCCGAATTAATTTCCCTACCGATTTTCGTATCATCGGCAAATTTGCAAATGTTGCTACTCAAACCTGAATCTAAATCATTTATATATATTATAAACAACAGAGGTCCCAGGACAGAGCCTTGAGGCACTCCACTTACAACATTTTCCCACTCTGACTTGATTCCATTTATACTAACTCTCTGTTTCCTTTGGTATAGCCATGCCCTAATCCAGCTTAATATAGCACCCCCAATACCATGAGACTCAATTTTTTTAATCAGTCTTTCATGTGGCACTGTATCAAAAGCTTTGCTAAGGTCAAGGTATACAACATCGCAATCCTTACCACTATCAACTGCCTCAACAATGCTAGAATAAAAAGATAACAAATTTGTTAAACATGAACGGCCATTTATAAAACCATGTTGCGACTCAATTATTAATTTATGTTTTTCAAGATGAAGACGAATTTTATTTGCTATTATAGATTCGAGTAACTTTCCCACAATAGACGAAACACAAGAATGAAGGTAACTGCAGGAGGTCTATTGGCCCATACGAGGCAGCTCCTATTTATATCCACCCTAACTCATTCATATATATATATGAATAAATCCACAAGGGCCGTGATGGATTCATATATATGTCTAACCTGATTATATGTCATATATTAGTAAGCCCTGTACTTATGGTATGTATAATAATACATACATACCCTGTACTGTATGGTAATACAAGACTTACATGGATATCCCTAGCCTACGCTTGAAACCATCAAGGGATTCTACAGTTATGTTACGCGGCAATTTTCACAATGTTCCCAAAGGTGAACATCCGAATTGTAAAGTATGCGAACAAGAGCTACGTCATACTCTCCAACACTATATCTGTGATTGCCTTGTTATAGTGACTTCAGACCTAACGGTATGAGG
Organism: Procambarus clarkii; assembly: GCF_040958095.1. Lineage (NCBI taxonomy): Eukaryota > Metazoa > Arthropoda > Malacostraca > Decapoda > Cambaridae > Procambarus > Procambarus clarkii. The sequence continues at coordinate 28,837,430 of NC_091197.1, forward strand.
TACTTTGAGCTCTATAATTACTTCATACACTCAGGAATCTCAGGAAGATATTCTTGTGCTGTTCTCAGATTTTGCCAGTGGAGGCCAATAGATCAATCAGCATTACATTTTATGTTCTCACCTGATTTTTAGTCAGAGTTGATTTGTTTTTGTATTGATGCTGATATTTTTTGCCCTGACTCCACTAACCATCATTTGAGTTGGGAATATTAGATGAACTTATAAGAACATAAGAACAAAGGCAACTGCAGAAGGCCTATTGGCCCATACGATGCAGCTCCTATTTATAACCACCCAATCCCACTCATATACATGTCCAACCCATGCTTGAAACAATCGAGGGACCCCACCTCCACAATGTTACGCGGCAATTGGTTCCACAAATCAACAACCCTGTTACTGAACCAGTATTTACCCAAGTCTTTCCTAAATCTAAACTAATCCAATTTATACCCATTGTTTCGTGTTCTGTCTTGTGTTGATATTTTTAATACCCTATTAATATCCCCCCTGTTATGTCCATTCATCCACTTTTAAACCTCTATCATGTCACCCCTAACTCTTCGCCTTTCCAGTGAATGCAACTTAAGCTTTGTTAATCTTTCTTCATATGAAAGATTTCTAATTTGGGGAATTTACTTAGTCATCCTACGCTGGACACGTTCAAGTGAATTTATATCCATTCTATAATACGGCGACCAAAACTGAACTGCATAATCTAAATGGGGCCTAACTAGAGCAAGATATAGCTTAAGAACCACATTAGGTGTCTGAGGTACTCCACTAACAACATTATCCCACTCTGAATTAACCCTATATATATATAGCTAGTGTTTTATGTAGACTGTGTAATCTTTCATATAGAATAGCGTAGCTGCACATTGCTGTGTATACCTAAGCTTGTTAATAAAAAAATCCCCTTTTCGAAAATCTTGCACTTGAACATAATTTTTAATTTTTAGATAAAACAAGTGAATTACTTGATTATTAAAAGCTTAGGTTAGACATATATATGAAAGAGTTTGGGGGAAATAAAGAGGAGCCTCTAATGGGACAAAAAAAGCTCTTTACAGTTTAATCATACACATATCATATATATGATTACATAATCATGTAATCATATACGTTCGTATACATATTTTAGTCCCATCACCTGACCTTTAGTGTGGATAAGTGTTCATATAAGGTCGCTTCAGTCGCTACAAAGTCTTTCGGGTCATTCAACCTCTTGGCTGCATTAATCAATCTGCTAGCTTAATTCCAATTTCTATACTGTCCCACCACGTTTCGTATATATGGCGAGACTGAAAAGAACTAAGTTATGGAGACACAACTCTGTGAGAGGTTATACAAGTTTCTTCGGGAAATTCTCCCTCAAGAACATTCTTTGCCATCTTAGGCCCAAGAGGTCGCAAGATCGCCATTGTCTTCCGGCAAAGTTGGTGAATCAGTCGCCCATGCTCTCAAGGTCTCATTCAGTGAGAGACGTCTTGTCTGCTCCAGTGAGAGGCGTCCAGCCTGCTTCAGTCACAGATGGACAGCGTGCTTTCATCCGCGCCCATCCTCCTTTATGCAGACAGCTTGCTTTAGTGAGGGAAAAGCAGACTTTTTCAGTGAGAGAAAAGCAGCCAGTTTCAGTGAGAGAAAAGCAGACTGCTTCAGTGAGGGAAAAGCAGACTTCTTCAGTGAGAGAAAAGCAGCCAGTTTCAGTGAGGGAAAAGCAGACTGCTTCAGGGAGAGACGGACAGCTTAGTTCAGTAAGCTACATGCAGCCCCGTGTACAGCCTGCTTCAGTAAGATACGCCCAGCCTGCTACAGTGAGATTAGCACAGCCTGCTTCGGTAAGGTACACACAGCCTGCTCCAGTAAAAATCGCCCAGCCTGCTCCAATGAGATTAGCACAGCCTGCTCCAATGAGATTAGCACAGCCTGCTCCAGTAAGATTCGGCCAGCCAACTCCAGTGAGATTAGCACAGCCTGCTTCGGTAAGGTACGCACAGCCGGCTTCAGTAAGATTCGGTCAGCCTGCTCCAGTATGTGATCAGCCTTCTCCAGTAAGATACTTGCAGCCCCATGTAGTGAGAGAAAAGCAGCCAGTTTCAGTGAGAGAAAAGCAGACTGCTTCAGTGAGAGAAAAGCAGACTGCTTCAGTGAGAGAAAAGCAGACTGCTTCAGTGAGAGAAAAGCAGACTGCTTCAGTGAGGGAAAAGCAGCCAGTTTCAGTGAGGGAAAAGCAGCCAGTTTCAGGGAGAGAAAAGCAGCCAGTTTCAGTGAGGGAAAAGCAGACTGCTTCAGTGAGGGAAAAGCAGCCAGTTTCAGTGAGGGAAAAGCAGCCAGTTTCAGTGAGGGAAAAGCAGACTGCTTCAGGGAGAGACGGACAGCTTAGTTCAGTAAGCTACATGCAGCCCCGTGTACAGATTGCTTCAGTAAGATACGCCCAGCCTGCTACAGTGAGATTAGCACAGCCTGCTTCGGTAAGGTACGCACAGCCTGCTCCAGTAAGATTCGGCCAGCCTGCTCCAGTAAGATTCGGCCAGCCTGCTCCAGTGTGTGATCAGCCTTCTCCAGTAAGATACTTGCAGCCCCATGTAGACCTTGCTTCAGAAAGATACACGCAGCCTGCTTCAGTAACTTTTGGACAGCCTCCAGTGAAAGACGTTCAGCCTGCTTCAGTGAGGCGAGTCCTACCTGCTTCTCAAAGAGACTGGCAGCCTGCTTCAAGGACAGGCTTTCAGACTGCTTCAGGGAGGGCCTTTCAGCCTGCTTCAGGGAGGGGCTTTCAGCCTGCTTCAGGGAGAGGCGTGCAGTCTGCTTCAATGAGGCGAGTCCTACCTGCTTCACAAGGAGGCGTGCAGCCTGCTTCGGGGAGACGGGCAGCCTGCTTTTGTGAGAGACGAGCAATTTTCTTCAATAAGGTACGTACAGCCTTCAATGAGGATTTAATGAGAGACGTGCAGCCTGCTTCAGGGAGAGACGTGCAGCCTGCTTCAGGGAGAGACGTGCAGCCTGCTTCAGGGAGAGACGTGCAGTCTGCTTCAGGGAGAGACGTGCAGTCTGCTTCAGGGAGGCGAGTCCTACCTGCTTCACAAGGAGATGTGCAGCCTGCTTCAGGGAGAGGCTTTCAGCCTGATTCAGTGAGAGGCGTGCAGCCTGATTCAGTGAGGCGAGTCCTACCTGCTTCACAAGGAGACGGCCAGCCTGCTTCACAAGGAGACGGCCAGCCTGCTTTACAAGGAGACGGCCAGCCTGCTTCGGGGAGACGGGCAGCCTGCTTTTGTGAGAGACAAGCAAGTTTCTTCAATAAGGTACAGCCTTCAATGAGGATTTAATGAGAGACGCCTGCTTCAGGAAGAGACGTGCAGCCTGCTTCAGGGAGAGGCGTGCAGCCTGCTTCAGGGAGAGGCAGGCTACCCCAGATATCAGGGGCATTATTCCCAATCTGCCTTAGTTCACTTTACTTTAATGTTTTTCTCACTTTTCTTTAATAAACTTTAATGTTTATATTTTTGACGATTCAGTCAATATGCCATACGTACTCAATGTATATATATATATATGTACAATTATTCAGTATTTTCAATAAAAATATAAGTACTTATATGTTAATATTATTTTCAAAAAAATCGTCTCACCTTATTAGTATCATTAATCAGAACAATGAAAATAATAGAGTGGCGTATATTATGAACAAATCCACCGAGATGAGGATTTGAACCTACGCACAGGATGTTCCTAGCTGCGCCTTAGTCAACCTTAACCACGTTAAGTGAGTAACAATTGTTTTAGTGGTTTAGTCCTTTTATCATCAGCCACGTTATTGTGACTCATCGTCTGCTTAACGACGAATGAGTGTCGTTGCTTTAAGACCATAATAATATTATTTTTACCATAATAATAACACAGAAATCACAATAGCGTGATATATCAAAAGAACAAATTATCCAGGATGGAGAGAAACGTTTTCGTCTCAACATTTTTTGGTGTGTGGCTCGGTCCTCATTCGTCTTTATTGAATAAATTTATTCTAAATGAAACACTTTAGTTTGACGACCGACAAGCTCCTATTTATATCCACCCAAACTAATTCATATGTGCAGACGATGAGTCACAATAACGTGGCTGAAGTAAGTTGACCAATCCACACACTAGAAAGTGAAGGGACGACGACGTTTCGGTCCGTCCTGAACCATTCTTAAATCGATTGTGACTAATTTATATGTATATGTAACCTCCGTTTCAAGTGACAATTATGTTAGCCATTAATTTGTTTAATAGATAAACCATTATTTCTAAATCAGTATTTTTTAAGGTCTTTCAAAAATTTAAGCGTTTCCAATTTTATATCCCAATTTTTCCAAGGGGAGAATTTTAAATGTAGAGTCAAAGCTGAACCCCACTGGAACTATTTAGTTAGAATTAATTGAAAAAGGTAATAATACAGTTATATATAGTTATATACAGTATATAGTATATATAACAGTATATATATTATATACAGTATATAGTTATATACAGAATATATAACAGCAGTTATATATACAGCATGGAAGCAAAGCATGCTCTATTTAGAGCATCAAGGTCAAACAATATTTGTGTCATGGGTGACTTTAATTTTAGTGGAATAAACTGTTTTATCAAAACAGGGAATACTTCAACAGAAGATCTCTTCAACTCAACAATGATAGTGTTGTGTGTGTGTGTGGGGGGGGGAGGGGGAGGAGATGAACATTGTACGTGGTGAGAAACAAAGTCAGATGCAGGCGATGAGTCACAATAACGTGGCTGAAGTATCTTGACCAGACCACACACTAGAAGTTGAAGGGACGACGACGTTTCGGTCCGTCCTGGACCATTCTCAAGTCGACGAAACGTCGTCGTCCCTTCAACTTCTAGTGTGTGGTCTGGTAAACAAAGTCAGATTTTGGCCTTATTAAAGGGTGAGGCTCCAGAAGGACTTGAGCAGCTGGCGCTGCTCTTTGCACGGCCAGCGTACAGGCATATTGGAGACTGGGAGGACTAGTATCATCAACCCAAACTGAGCTGTTTGCCATACAACAGGTATTCGCATATGTGATTGCACAAAACACTCAAAATGCAATCATACACACAGACTCAAAAGCTGCACATCAAATACTAGGACAAAAACAGTGGAAAGATAATGTGGAAATAATTACCACCATTTTGTATCTTGGAGCAGTCGCTAAAGGCAAAGTAAACCTTAAACTGGATCCCATCCCATATTAGAATCCCATTAAATGAAAAAGCTGATGAAATTGCTAAATTGGCAACTCGTCATCCAGTGATACATAAAACAATTCAACTCAGCCTAGAGAACATAAAAAACATCATCACCAAAAAACTCTCACATCTCAACAAAGCCTACCTGCACCAGAGAATAGCTGAATGTTCGCCATCTGCAAAATGGTATCTTCAGGCAACCAAATTAGAAAGGTTAAATATCCCAAAAGGAATCCACAGGGAAATAGCAGTTAGGTTATATAGACTACGTCTAGGTTACAGATGCAACTGGGAGATTGGTGAACCCCGACAGAGAGAGTGCATCTTCTGCCAAACTGTCACAGAAAAGCCATTACTTCACTATCTTCTGGAATGTGAAGCAACCAATGACCTTAGAAGAGCTTTAAGAGTTCCTGAATCATGCAGTGGCCACCCTGAAGCCATCAACACAGCCACTCTCCTGGTCAACAAAGGTGTCCAGCAGCTGGACACCCTCATAAAGACTGTGAAGCAGTATCCTCCCCGCGATAACAGCTTGATGGTTAAAATGCAACCTCAGAATACTAAGAAAAAAAAATTGTACCACTTACGGGCTATTCATGCCCGTGCCACCTCTTGGGTGGCTTAATCTTCATCAATCATCGAAGGACTTAGATGCAGGAAAGTGACGGAGGAGGATACATTGAGGAGCCCACACTATGCATGAAGTGTTCTCGTTGGAGACATATGTCTTGAAAATGCCAGTTTAACCCCAAATGTCGGTACTGTGGTAAGAAGCATGAATCGCGAGAGTGTTAATTCAGAATGGAGAAAAGTTTTTGCTGTAATTGTCGACAATGCTTATTGCTGTCTATGTCCCATGAAGCCCCATGGGACATAGAGAGAAGCCACTATGTGAGAAATTCCATGCTGGCACCCACAAGCAGGGTGAAGGTGGCTCCGACGGAAGGCAAGATCGCACACCAGGAACAAGGAACAACAGTAGAGAGACTGTGGTCATCTCTGTGACCAATGTTTGGGAGAAAGGCGGCGATTAAGCCAAGAAAGTGGAGCCGTAGTGGTGATGAAGTGCAGGGCAGCGTCATGAACTATGAGGTCGTTACACACATCTTGCAATACTTCAAAAAGTTGAACAAGACGATTGAAGCTTTGGAAAAGTTAGCTGTGGCAAGCAGATGGGGTGAAGTGGGGAGTGAAACGGAGGGTGAAAGAAAGTAAGATAGAGAATCACTAATGGAAGAGTCTCAGGTAAATAAACTATCCACTAGGGATGGCAGTGTTCAAACCCGTGTGGTGGAAAATGTTGAAAACAAAAGTTAAGTTCAATTTACAAAAATATAAGTTGAAGACGTTATTAAGTAATAATGACATTATTACTGAAGACTGGACAAGCCACACAGGTGTTGAGTGTGTGTGTGTGGAAGGCACTGTTGTTGCTCAGTGTGCAAGGCACTATTGTTGCTCAGTGTGGAAGGCACTATTGTTGCTCAGTGTGCAAGGCACTATTGTTGCTCAGTGTGCAAGGCACTATTGTTGCTCAGTGTGGAAGGTGCCATTGACTACTCACACAACGATAAGTCAGGAGTCAGAAAATCCTCAAGGATGATAATAGAGATAATAAAATGAAAAAGATAAGGAGTGTAAATTATGTAGTACACCTTAGACCACTATGTATTAGTGGTGCACGCCCACACCTTAGATCATTGTGTATTAGTCACTTAATGATATCTATAGAAATAAGGAAATAAGTAGTGTACCACATCAAAATGTTTCGATGAGTGATAATGGTATGATAGACAGAATACTTAGGAGCTACAAGCATTTAGCCCCAAGAGTGTAGCACTTAGTTGCTGTGCTTACTATATTAACCTGCAATGTTAAATGAGTTTCTTGTACTGTGATTTGTCCTCAATGGATGTGTGCGCCTCTTGAGGGACTTGAAGTAGAAGAGGGTAGAAGCAATTCTGTCCCTTTGAGATTTATTTTATTGTCTCAATAAACATACTTGAACTTGATTGAACAATTACTTCATCCACGTTATATGCCTCCCATGGTGCTGTAGTATCTTTGGAGACACATTCTTTAAGCGTCATATTTTGTAACACTAAACCATTAGTATCTCTGTTGTTTAAGACTCGGACTGGGAACTAAAAGTTCCAAGTAGCACGGGTTATGGTGAGCCCATGATGGGACTTACCTAGCACAGGAGCGGGGCTGAAACTTGGGATTAATATCTCGTTTGATTGATCGATAAAGATTAAGCCACCCAAGAGGTGGCACGGGCATGAATAGCCCGTAAGTGGTACAATTTTTTTTCAGTAATTCTTTTCAGTATTCCAAGGTTGTATTTAATCGTCAATACTCGCGAGGGAGGATACTGCTTCACAGTCTTTATGTTGACCAGGAGAGTGGCTGTGTTGATGGCTTCAGGGTGGCCAATGTAAGATTCAGGAACTCTTAAAGCTCTTCTAAGGTCGTTGGTTGCTTCACATTCCAGAAGATAGTGAAGTAATGGCTTTTCTGTGATGCACTCTCTCTGTCGGGGTTCACCAATCTCCCAGTTGCATCTGTAACCTAGACGTAGTCTATATAACCTAACTGCTATTTCCCTGTGGATTACTTTTGGGATATTTAACCTTTCTAATTTGGTTGCCTGAAGATACCATGTTGCAGATGGCGAACCTTCAGCTATTCTCTGGTGCAGGTAGGCTTTGTTGAGATGTGAGAGTTTTTTGGTGATGATGTTTTTTATGTTCTCTAGGCTGGGTTGAATTGTTTTATGTATCACTGGATGACGAGTTGCCAATTTAGCAATTTCATCAGCTTTCTCATTTAATGGGATTCCAACATGGGATGGGATCCAGTTTAAAGTTATGTTGAGTCCTTTGCCTTTAGCGACTGTTCCAAGATACAAAATGGTGGTAATTATTTCCACGTTATCTTTCCACTGTTTTTGTCCTAATATTTGAAGTGCAGCTTTTGAGTCTGTGTGTATGATTGCATTTTGAGTGTTTTGTGCAATCACATATGCGAATGCCTGTTGTATGGCAAACAGCTCAGTTTGGGTTGATGATACTAGTCCTCCCAGTCTCCAATATGCCTGTACGCTGGCCGTGCAAAGAGCAGCGCCAGCACTCTCATATTCTGTGTCCACCGATCCGTCTGTGAAGATGTGGGTGGCTCCTGCTACTGCAATGCTATACGTTTGCTCTTCTATTATGCACCTTATAATTGTCGGATCATAGGCAGCCTTTTGCATTGGAGACTTTCTATTACCATTTTGAAAGTAGGCTCTTCCCACGGTGCAGGAGGAGTGTAGTTTGGGTGTGGTTGACAACCCTCTCTATCAAGAATCATGCTTTTTAAATGTAGTCTGTTTAGTACTTTTCCTGGTCTTGCAGCTCAAGAGTTTCCATTGTTTTGGCCTAGTCCAACCACCAAGGTCTGCCGTACTGGGATTGGATCAGAAGAAATAATTATCTTACTGATAATTGTAGCTGTCCTTTGTAATATTCTTTCTTGTAGAGAGGGCAAACCCGTCTCCAGTCTACGAGTTTCAAGCCTGGTCCACATGGGGGCTCCCAGTGCGGCTTTCATAGCATTGTTTTGGGCAACTTCAACTTTTTCCACTGTTGGTGTGATAGATTTGTGAGTGCAGGTGCGGCATAATCGATCACTGACCTGACTGCCTGTACATAGTATGTGCGAAGGACTTGCAGATTGGCTCCTCCAGAAAGGGAGGTTAGCGACCTGAGGATTGCCGTCCGGGCCGCAGTTCGCTCTCTCAAGTAAGTGACCTCAGCATTAAAATTCATGTGTGTCCAGGATGATTCCTAGATACTAATAGGTGTCGACCCATTCTATTGGTTGACCCTGTACTGTGAGTTGGATGTTGGGCTTCGCTATTTTTATTGGCATGGCCTTTGACTTTGAGGGGTTGAGTTTGTTACCAATCTGTTTTGCCTCTATACTGATGCAGTCTAAGCATTTGGGTGCAAGGCACGCCGCATCCCTTCCTTTTATGATGATGACAAAGTCATCCGCGTAGTTTAGCAGCCTGCAGTGATGTGGGAGTTTCAACCTTATTATTCTTTCCATTAAACAGTTGAAGAGAAGAGGGCTGAGAATACCTCCTTGCGGTGTACCATTTTCATGTCTTTTGTACTCAGAGACTGTGCCATGAAGTTTTACTCTTGCTTCTCTGTTTATGAGACAGTTTTTGGTCCAGGAGAGCAGGTTGCCTCTGACCTCTTTGTCAATGAGGCAGCAGAGAATAGCTGGGGCGCTAGCCAGTTCAAAGGCTTTTTCGAGGACCAGGAATATCAGCATTCCTGGTCTGTCATTCAAGTGGGCTAACAGAGTTGTAATACATTCCACTGTGCCAACCCCTCTTCTATAGGCATACATATCATGGTGCAGTTTAGTCATTTTCCATTCCAGTCTGTTGAGTGCAATTCTGTCAGCCGTCTTGGCTGCACAGCTTGAGAGAGATGGGCCTGGGATTAGCTGGATCTTTGGGTTTTGGGATCGGCACTATGTCTGCTCTATTCCAAGAAGAAGGTCTAGTTTGAGAAGTCCAGGCTAAATTAATTAACCTTAGGTATGCAGCGTCTCCCTCTGGGCCGAGGTTTCTAATCACTTTATAGGTTATTTTGTCGGCTCCAGGGGATGTATCCTTGGAGTTTTTCTTAGCCCGATTGAGCTCATCTAGTGTGAAGGGGAAAAGAGACTTCTTCACATGCTGTAAGGATTCTGTGACACCTTTCTTCCTCTAGTCCGGTCTGTACTGCTAATACACCTGGTGGAAGTTGATTGCTGGCTGCTCTCTCTGCAAACCTGGTTGCCAGTTCGGCTTCCAGTTCAACAGTACTTCGGCTTCCTGTTGAGGATCCTTGGGGTGTGGAGCTTTAGGTGTTTTATTCCCTTTGGCTCGGTGAATTTGCTGCCACATCTCTCCGAGAGAGGTGTGTTCATTCAGGTGTGAACACCATTCCAGCCACTTTTGTTCTTTTATTTGTCTGGTCTCTCGATGCACATTTTCCTTGACCTCACAAAGTATGGTCCTGTTGCGGTCACTTGGCTGCTTCTTGTATAGCTTTCTTGTTCTGTTGAGTCTATGGTTGAGTTCTTTGACACGTTCGCAATAGTACCAATGATCTTTATGGTGTCCGGTGGACTGTTTTTTCAGTGGGATTGAGTGGTTGGCTGCACTTTGAATCGCTTTAACAAATTCTTGTTCTACCTGATTAATGTCTTCGGGAAGATCATAGTTTCTTTGCCACTCTGAAATGAGGTTTTGAAATCGGTCCCAGTTTGCTACAGCAAAGTTTCAGGCTTCAGATGGATGCGGAGGTGGGGTGGGTAGGTCTAACTGAAGATCAATTTGGACCCCATAGTGGTCGCTTGTGAGTGTGGGCTCAACTGACCATGTTGCTGCATCTCTTAGGGAGGCTGAAACGAAGGTTAGGTCTAATCTGCCTCCTTGGATGTGGGTAGGTTCATTCTTGTTTAGGATTTGTATTTCTGGAAGCTGGTCCAGTAGATGTGTAATGTGAATGCCGGCTTCATTTGTTGTGTTCGAGCCCAGTGCCAATCGATGATGGGCATTAAAATCGTTTGTTGTTTGTTGTTGTGTTTGAGATTGTGTTTGTTGTTGTCGCGTGTCCAAATAACACAGAGAGATCCATTTCGGCATGTGGAGACCTGTACACATTAAACACTTCAAGTTTGTCGTGTCTTAGCTCAATGGTAACTCCCATTACCTCTGGCCCTGCTCCACAATTGGGTGGGCTGGTTATGGACTTGGAGATCAGGTCACATTTTACATAGATTGCACATCCTCTGGATTGCCCATTGATCCGTGGAAGGAAGAAGCCTCGATAGCCTGAGATTTTAGGTTCTAATCCGGCTCGAAGCAAGCTCTCCTGTAGTATCAGGATGTCTATGCCTTTGGTTGCTGCTATGCATTGCAAGTGTTGCAATTTAGTGCGCAGTCCTTGCGCATTCCATTGCAGGATCTCTAGACCTCTAGGTTCTTGGAATTTGCTGATAATTCCGTGGTATTCATGGAGTCTGATGCCATGGAAGTTGCAATTGGTGTATAGGTTCTTAGTGGACCTGAAATTGACTCATCAATGTCGCTTTCCGACGAGCTGGACTCGACGATCTGTTTTTTTATGGGGGTGTCTCCTGCCCTGCTGTCTTGACGGTGTGGATATTACATCTTCGAATTTCTTGAGCTTGTGCTCAATTGTCTTCCGAGTCTCTGTGGTTTGCTTGATTCCATGTTATGACAGCAGACTTTCGATCAACCCGGTGACCAAAGTTTTGAGCATTGGCCAGAGAGCGTCCAGTTCTGTGGGAGCACCATTTAATGCTGTGCAGGTTTGGGGCCTAGTAGCTTTTAGACCCTTCTCGGTGGTAACTTTGACACTGGAATTGCTACTCCTATTGGCCCCAGTGAGCTTACTGGATGAAATGGGAGGGCGACTGCTTTGAACATGATTCTTGTGTCCTCCATTTTTTTGTTTTTGTCCTGTACAGAGGTCTTCTCACCCTTCACCATGGCCGATGGTGAAGGGCCGTGTGCTCCCACTTCCTGAATAGGTAGACCCCACGCGGTTTTAGTGGGCATGGGAGCTGGTATTCGTTTTGGTGGGGGTTTCGGTTACGCTGTAGGCGTGGTGGGGTTAGTTTGTAGCCTTTTGAGCCTTTCAGGGCATTTCAAGTTCCAGGCATGATGTGCCTTGGAACAATTTGGGCACTTTGCCGTAACAGGGAGGTTTGCCTTGTGCTTATCAATACATGTTTTTGTGTCATGGGGCTGGCTGCAGACTCCGCACCTCTCTGGGCGTTGGCAGCCATCTTTGTGATGGCCAAATCTCTGACATCTGAAGCATCTTAGGGGTTCTGGGGTGTAAGGCCTGTGTTGGAACACGCCCCAGATTCCAAGGTCAAGTTTCTCGGGATCCGTCCTCTTACTGTGAGAAGGACTTGTCGAGTTTCCTGTTTTGTGGTTCGTACTTGACATCTCTCTGCTGACACCACATAGTTCAGCTTTTCGAGATGGTCAAGGGCCATATGCAAGGGATAGTGGAGGACAATGATTTTACTTATTTTATCCTCTGGTTTCAGTTCCTCACATTTTGTGTAATTTTTCAGAATCGTAGCGGCCGACTCGTCTTTAGATTTGTATCTCATACATGCTCTCTTTTTATACTCTCACGTGCATTATTATTTTCTTCCCACCTTTTGAAGTGAGAGGACTAATTCATTACCTCTCCCGCCTCTCATTAATCTATTCGCTGAAACTACATTTATCTCTGAAATTCTGTCCCCAATATTCTGTAAGTTCAGATCCATCCTCATTATCTCTTACATCATTTCTTTGTCATCCTAAGATTAAGAACATAAGAATGAAGGTAACTGCAGAAGGCCTATTGGCCCACACGAGGCAGCTCCTATTTATAACCACCCAATCTCTTTAAAAAATATGTCTAGCCTACGCTTGAAACAATCAAGGGATCCTACTGCTATTGTGTTACGTGGTAATTGTTTCCACAAATAAGAACCCTCTTACTGAACCAGTATTTACCCAGATAATTCTTAAATTTAATCTTTTCCAATTTATATCCATTTTTTCGTGTTCTGTCTTGTGTTGATACTTTAATACCGTATTAATATCCTCCTTTATTATGTCCATTCATCTAATTGTACACCTCTATCATGCCACCCATAATACTTCGACTTTCTTGAGAATGTAATTTATGCTTTGTCAATTTTTCATATGACAGGTTTCTAATTTGGGGAATTGACTTTGACATCTTACGTTGGACACGTTCAAGTGAATTTATATCTATTCTTTAATACGGTGACTAAAACTGAACTGCATAATCTAAATGGGGCCTAACCAGAGCAAGATATAGCTGAAGAACCACACCAGGTGTCTCGTTACTAACGCTTCGATTAATAAATCCCAGTGTCCTATTTGCCTTATTACGAACATTTATGCATTGATTTTTTTGTTTTAAATTCTTACTAATCATAACTCTCAGATCCCTTTGCAATCTGACCTCGCAATATTAACACTATATAGCTATCATCATTACCTAGCCTCAAAACCTTACATTTGTCTGAATTAAACTGCATCTGCATATCATTTGACCATTTCAAAACCCTATTTAGATCGTCTTGAAATGATAATGAGTCTTTTTCCGAGTTTACTTCCCTCCCGATTTTTGTATCATTGGCAAATTTGCTGAAACCTGAATATATATATATATATATATATATATATATATATATATATATATATATATATATATATATATATATATATATATATATATATATATATATATATGCAAACAAGCCTGAATGGTCCCCAGGACTACATACAACTGAAAACTCACACCCCAGAAGTGACTCGAACCCATACTCCCACAACTGGTATGTACAGGGACGCCTTAATCCGCTTGACCATCACGACCGGACAAAAGGAAGTGATAGCCGAGGCTATATGAACCACTTCCCCGCCGGCACTCGGATGGTAATCTTGGGCATAGCATTTTATCAAATCACCTCATTCTTTGGGGCACACGTGAGGAACACAAATGCAAACAAGCCTGAATGGTCCCCAGGACTACATACAACTGAAAACTCACACCCCAGAAGTGACTCGAACCCATACTCCCACAACTGGTATGTACAGGGACGCCTTAATCCGCTTGACCATCACGACCGGACAAAAGGAAGTGATAGCCGAGGCTATATGAACCACTTCCCCGCCGGCACTCGGATGGTAATCTTGGGCATAGCATTTTATCAAATCACCTCATTCTTTGGGGCACACGTGAGGAACACAAATGCAAACAAGCCTGAATGGTCCCCAGGACTACATACAACTGAAAACTCACACCCCAGAAGTGACTCGAACCCATACTCCCACAACTGGTATGTACAGGGACGCCTTAATCCGCTTGACCATCACGACCGGACAAAAGGAAGTGATAGCCGAGGCTATATGAACCACTTCCCCGCCGGCACTCGGATGGTAATCTTGGGCATAGCATTTTATCAAATCACCTCATTCTTTGGGGCACACGTGAGGAACACAAATGCAAACAAGCCTGAATGGTCCCCAGGACTACATACAACTGAAAACTCACACCCCAGAAGTGACTCGAACCCATACTCCCACAACTGGTATGTACAGGGACGCCTTAATCCGCTTGACCATCACGACCGGACAAAAGGAAGTGATAGCCGAGGCTATATGAACCACTTCCCCGCCGGCACTCGGATGGTAATCTTGGGCATAGCATTTTATCAAATCACCTCATTCTTTGGGGCACACGTGAGGAACACAAATGCAAACAAGCCTGAATGGTCCCCAGGACTACATACAACTGAAAACTCACACCCCAGAAGTGACTCGAACCCATACTCCCACAACTGGTATGTACAGGGACGCCTTAATCCGCTTGACCATCACGACCGGACAAAAGGAAGTGATAGCCGAGGCTATATGAACCACTTCCCCGCCGGCACTCGGATGGTAATCTTGGGCATAGCATTTTATCAAATCACCTCATTCTTTGGGGCACACGTGAGGAACACAAATGCAAACAAGCCTGAATGGTCCCCAGGACTACATACAACTGAAAACTCACACCCCAGAAGTGACTCGAACCCATACTCCCACAACTGGTATGTACAGGGACGCCTTAATCCGCTTGACCATCACGACCGGACAAAAGGAAGTGATAGCCGAGGCTATATGAACCACTTCCCCGCCGGCACTCGGATGGTAATCTTGGGCATAGCATTTTATCAAATCACCTCATTCTTTGGGGCACACGTGAGGAACACAAATGAAAACAAGCCTGAATGGTCCCCAGGACTACATACAACTGAAAACTCACACCCCAGAAGTGACTCGAACCCATACTCCCACAACTGGTATGTACAAGGACGCCTTAATCCGCTTGACCATCACGACCGGACAAAAGGAAGTGATAGCCGAGGCTATATGAACCACTTCCCCGCCGGCACTCGGATGGTAATCTTGGGCATAGCATTTTATCAAATCACCTCATTCTTTGGGGCACACGTGAGGAACACAAATGCAAACAAGCCTGAATGGTCCCCAGGACTACATACAACTGAAAACTCACACCCCAGAAGTGACTCGAACCCATACTCCCACAACTGGTATGTACAGGGACGCCTTAATCCGCTTGACCATCACGACCGGACAAAAGGAAGTGATAGCCGAGGCTATATGAACCACTTCCCCGCCGGCACTCGGATGGTAATCTTGGGCATAGCATTTTATCAAATCACCTCATTCTTTGGGGCACACGTGAGGAACACAAATGCAAACAAGCCTGAATGGTCCCCAGGACTACATACAACTGAAAACTCACACCCCAGAAGTGACTCGAACCCATACTCCCACAACTGGTATGTACAGGGACGCCTTAATCCGCTTGACCATCACGACCGGACAAAAGGAAGTGATAGCCGAGGCTATATGAACCACTTCCCCGCCGGCACTCGGATGGTAATCTTGGGCATAGCATTTTATCAAATCACCTCATTCTTTGGGGCACACGTGAGGAACACAAATGCAAACAAGCCTGAATGGTCCCCAGGACTACATACAACTGAAAACTCACACCCCAGAAGTGACTCGAACCCATACTCCCACAACTGGTATGTACAGGGACGCCTTAATCCGCTTGACCATCACGACCGGACAAAAGGAAGTGATAGCCGAGGCTATATGAACCACTTCCCCGCCGGCACTCGGATGGTAATCTTGGGCATAGCATTTTATCAAATCACCTCATTCTTTGGGGCACACGTGAGGAACATAAATGCAAACAAGCCTGAATGGTCCCCAGGACTACATACAACTGAAAACTCACACCCCAGAAGTGACTCGAACCCATACTCCCACAACTGGTATGTACAGGGACGCCTTAATCCGCTTGACCATCACGACCGGACAAAAGGAAGTGATAGCCGAGGCTATATGAACCACTTCCCCGCCGGCACTCGGATGGTAATCTTGGGCATAGCATTTTATCAAATCACCTCATTCTTTGGGGCACACGTGAGGAACACAAATGCAAACTAGCCTGAATGGTCCCCAGGACTACATACAACTGAAAACTCACACCCCAGAAGTGACTCGAACCCATACTCCCACAACTGGTATGTACAGGGACGCCTTAATCCGCTTGACCATCACGACCGGACAAAAGGAAGTGATAGCCGAGGCTATATGAACCACTTCCCCGCCGGCACTCGGATGGTAATCTTGGGCATAGCATTTTATCAAATCACCTCATTCTTTGGGGCACACGTGAGGAACACAAATGAAAACAAGCCTGAATGG
The DNA here is from genome assembly GCF_040958095.1 of Procambarus clarkii. Taxonomy (NCBI): domain Eukaryota; kingdom Metazoa; phylum Arthropoda; class Malacostraca; order Decapoda; family Cambaridae; genus Procambarus; species Procambarus clarkii. The sequence continues at coordinate 28,854,072 of NC_091197.1, forward strand.
TCCCCAGGACTACATACAACTGAAAACTCACACCCCAGAAGTGACTCGAACCCATACTCCCACAACTGGTATGTACAGGGACGCCTTAATCCGCTTGACCATCACGACCGGACAAAAGGAAGTGATAGCCGAGGCTATATGAACCACTTCCCCGCCGGCACTCGGATGGTAATCTTGGGCATAGCATTTTATCAAATCACCTCATTCTTTGGGGCACACGTGAGGAACACAAATGCAAACAAGCCTGAATTGTCCCCAGGACTACATACAACTGAAAACTCACACCCCAGAAGTGACTCGAACCCATACTCCCACAACTGGTATGTACAGGGACGCCTTAATCCGCTTGACCATCACGACCGGACAAAAGGAAGTGATAGCCGAGGCTATATGAACCACTTCCCCGCCGGCACTCGGATGGTAATCTTGGGCATAGCATTTTATCAAATCACCTCATTCTTTGGGGCACACGTGAGGAACACAAATGCAAACAAGCCTGAATGGTCCCCAGGACTACATACAACTGAAAACTTACACCCCAGAAGTGACTCGAACCCATACTCCCACAACTGGTATGTACAGGGACGCCTTAATCCGCTTGACCATCACGACCGGACAAAAGGAAGTGATAGCCGAGGCTATATGAACCACTTCCCCGCCGGCACTCGGATGGTAATCTTGGGCATAGCATTTTATCAAATCACCTCATTCTTTGGGGCACACGTGAGGAACACAAATGCAAACAAGCCTGAATGGTCCCCAGGACTACATACAACTGAAAACTCACACCCCAGAAGTGACTCGAACCCATACTCCCACAACTGGTATGTACAGGGACGCCTTAATCCGCTTGACCATCACGACCGGACAAAAGGAAGTGATAGCCGAGGCTATATGAACCACTTCCCCGCCGGCACTCGGATGGTAATCTTGGGCATAGCATTTTATCAAATCACCTCATTCTTTGGGGCACACGTGAGGAACACAAATGCAAACAAGCCTGAATGGTCCCCAGGACTACATACAACTGAAAACTCACACCCCAGAAGTGACTCGAACCCATACTCCCACAACTGGTATGTACAGGGACGCCTTAATCCGCTTGACCATCACGACCGGACAAAAGGAAGTGATAGCCGAGGCTATATGAACCACTTCCCCGCCGGCACTCGGATGGTAATCTTGGGCATAGCATTTTATCAAATCACCTCATTCTTTGGGGCACACGTGAGGAACACAAATGCAAACAAGCCTGAATGGTCCCCAGGACTACATACAACTGAAAACTCACACCCCAGAAGTGACTCGAACCCATACTCCCACAACTGGTATGTACAGGGACGCCTTAATCCGCTTGACCATCACGACCGGACAAAAGGAAGTGATAGCCGAGGCTATATGAACCACTTCCCCGCCGGCACTCGGATGGTAATCTTGGGCATAGCATTTTATCAAATCACCTCATTCTTTGGGGCACACGTGAGGAACACAAATGCAAACAAGCCTGAATGGTCCCCAGGACTACATACAACTGAAAACTCACACCCCAGAAGTGACTCGAACCCATACTCCCACAACTGGTATGTACAGGGACGCCTTAATCCGCTTGACCATCACGACCGGACAAAAGGAAGTGATAGCCGAGGCTATATGAACCACTTCCCCGCCGGCACTCGGATGGTAATCTTGGGCATAGCATTTTATCAAATCACCTCATTCTTTGGGGCACACGTGAGGAACACAAATGCAAACAAGCCTGAATGGTCCCCAGGACTACATACAACTGAAAACTCACACCCCAGAAGTGACTCGAACCCATACTCCCACAACTGGTATGTACAGGGACGCCTTAATCCGCTTGACCATCACGACCGGACAAAAGGAAGTGATAGCCGAGGCTATATGAACCACTTCCCCGCCGGCACTCGGATGGTAATCTTGGGCATAGCATTTTATCAAATCACCTCATTCTTTGGGGCACACGTGAGGAACACAAATGCAAACAAGCCTGAATGGTCCCCAGGACTACATACAACTGAAAACTCACACCCCAGAAGTGACTCGAACCCATACTCCCACAACTGGTATGTACAGGGACGCCTTAATCCGCTTGACCATCACGACCGGACAAAAGGAAGTGATAGCCGAGGCTATATGAACCACTTCCCCGCCGGCACTCGGATGGTAATCTTGGGCATAGCATTTTATCAAATCACCTCATTCTTTGGGGCACACGTGAGGAACACAAATGCAAACAAGCCTGAATGGTCCCCAGGACTACATACAACTGAAAACTCACACCCCAGAAGTGACTCGAACCCATACTCCCACAACTGGTATGTACAGGGACGCCTTAATCCGCTTGACCATCACGACCGGACAAAAGGAAGTGATAGCCGAGGCTATATGAACCACTTCCCCGCCGGCACTCGGATGGTAATCTTGGGCATAGCATTTTATCAAATCACCTCATTCTTTGGGGCACACGTGAGGAACACAAATGCAAACAAGCCTGAATGGTCCCCAGGACTACATACAACTGAAAACTCACACCCCAGAAGTGACTCGAACCCATACTCCCACAACTGGTATGTACAGGGACGCCTTAATCCGCTTGACCATCACGACCGGACAAAAGGAAGTGATAGCCGAGGCTATATGAACCACTTCCCCGCCGGCACTCGGATGGTAATCTTGGGCATAGCATTTTATCAAATCACCTCATTCTTTGGGGCACACGTGAGGAACACAAATGCAAACAAGCCTGAATTGTGCCCAGGACTACATACAACTGAAAACTCACACCCCAGAAGTGACTCGAACCCATACTCCCACAACTGGTATGTACAGGGACGCCTTAATCCGCTTGACCATCACGACCGGACAAAAGGAAGTGATAGCCGAGGCTATATGAACCACTTCCCCGCCGGCACTCGGATGGTAATCTTGGGCATAGCATTTTATCAAATCACCTCATTCTTTGGGGCACACGTGAGGAACACAAATGCAAACAAGCCTGAATGGTCCCCAGGACTACATACAACTGAAAACTTACACCCCAGAAGTGACTCGAACCCTTACTCCCACAACTGGTATGTACAGGGACGCCTTAATCCGTTTGACCATCACGACCGGACAAAAGGAAGTGATAGCCGAGGCTATATGAACCACTTCCCCGCCGGCACTCGGATGGTAATCTTGGGCATAGCATTTTATCAAATCACCTCATTCTTTGGGGCACACGTGAGGAACACAAATGCAAACAAGCCTGAATGGTCCCCAGGACTACATACAACTGAAAACTCACACCCCAGAAGTGACTCGAACCCATACTCCCACAACTGGTATGTACAGGGACGCCTTAATCCGCTTGACCATCACGACCGGACAAAAGGAAGTGATAGCCGAGGCTATATGAACCACTTCCCCACCGGCACTCGGATGGTAATCTTGGGCATAGCATTTTATCAAATCACCTCATTCTTTGGGGCATACATACCTGGTATGTACAACTGTACATACCAGTTGTGGAGTATGGGTTCGAGTCACTTCTGGGGTGTGAGTTTTCAGTTGTATGTAGTCCTGGGGACCATTCAGGCTTGTTTGCATTTGTGTTCCTCACGTGTGCCCCAAAGAATGAGGTGATTTGATAAAATGCTATGCCCAAGATTACCATCCGAGTGCCGGCGGGGAAGTGGTTCATATAGCCTCGGCTATCACTTCCTTTTGTCCGGTCGTGATGGTCAAGTGGATTAAGGCGTCTTGTACATACCAGTTGCGTTGCTTCTGGGAGTATGGGTTCGAGTCACTTCTGGGGTGTGAGTTTTCAGTTGCATATTGTCCTGGGGACCATTCAGGCTTGTTCGCATTTGTGTTCCTCACGTGTGCCCCAAAGAATGAGGTGATTTGGTAAAATGCTATGCCCAAGATAACTATCCGAGTGCCGGCGGTGGGGTGGTTCAAATAGCCTCGGCTATCACCTCATTATGTCCGGTCGTGATGGTCAAGTGGATTAAGGCGTCTTGTACATACCAGTTGCGTTGCTTCTGGGAGTATGGGTTCGAGTCACTTCTGGGGTGTGAGTTTTCAGTTGCATATTGTCCTGGGGACCATTCAGGCTTGTTCGCATTTGTGTTCCTCACGTGTGCCCCAAAGAATGAGGTGATTTGGTAAAATGCTATGCCCAAGATAACTATCCGAGTGCCGGCGGTGGGGTGGTTCAAATAGCCTCGGCTATCACCTCATTATGTCCGGTCGTGATGGTCAAGTGGATTAAGGCGTCTTGTACATACCAGTTGCGTTGCTTCTGGGAGTATGGGTTCGAGTCACTTCTGGGGTGTGAGTTTTCAGTTATATATATATATATATATATATGCAGAATAACCACATATGAAAAATAGAAAATGCTTAACGCGTTTTCGGCTAATTCGCCTTCATCAGAGCAAAGTAGAATGAAGTCATTCTACTTTGCTCTGATGAAGGCGAATTAGCCGAAAACGCGTTAAGCATTTTCTATTTTTCATATGTGGTTATTCTGCATACTTGGATCAGTGTTTTTGTGATCATTGTTGCATATATATATATATATATATATATATATATATATATATATATATATATATATATATATATATATGTATATATATATATATATATATATATATATATATATATATATATATATATATATATATATATATATATTGTTACGGTGCCCTCTCCTATTTCTTTCGTTTGCCGGCTTAAAGAGTCATATCAGCTCTCCCTACTGATTCTCTGGGGTTCAGGGAGTCTAATGATATATGTGGCGACCAGACCGGCTGCCAGTTAAGGGAAGGAAGTTATATTATAAGTTGTAAATAAAGGAAAATTGGCGCCCTGTTATAAAATGAAACAGTATCCCCTACGGCAGATATGACCTTTTGGAAGGGACATTGCCGATCGCGGATTGGCCGACGTAGGTCGCGGGCGACCAATCAGGGCCCGCCATGACGTCACCGAGTGCCCCGGGCGGCGCCAACGTCAGAGTTGTTCTGACCTTGGAAGCGACAGGACGCGCCTCGGTCTGCTCCCAAGGATTGGAGGCTCTGCAAGCCTTGTTCAGTGGATTGAGCTGGCCATCGCAGCCCATCATAGTTATTGGAGACCTTGCGCTTCTGGGAAGCGAAAGAGGAACCAAGTTCAGTGAGCAGAGAAGTGCCAAACTTGGAAAATAGTCGGCGACGACGCTGGGCGGCGCCGCTGGCTGGACGTTGAGGTCTGGAAGGTGGGCGGGCAGGCCTGGCTGTGACTGGGGTCACTTCCACTGAGAATCTTGGAAGGAAGACACCGTGCCTAGGACAAGGAGCAACGCCTTGTGGGAGAGGCGAGTGTGGGGAAAAATAGTGATCAGCTCAGCGCCCGTCGATGAACCAGGATTGGGGCAGCTGAATCTCAGGGATTGGAACGGCGACGACGCGAAGGCTTCACGACACCTGAGGACCTGTGGAACGTCCTGGATCGTCAAGGATCGACCCAAGGAAGCGTGGGAACCTCACACCATCGAGGGACAGGCGTCGTGAGCCAGGAATGTAAGGTAGATCATTTTCCCTCCCATTACCCCTTGTATGAGTAGGCTAGTTAGGCCACAATATTTGCTTGTGTATGTGGCAGCAAGACTTTATTACTTTAATAGTAGAATAGGTTGCAAGGCAGCTTGTGTCCAGGACTGTCAGAGAGGACAGTGTGTATGGATGGCAGGACAGTGAAGAAGAGGCGCCGACGTGGTGAAGAGGCCCTCCTGTGAGAGTGTGAGACTCCTGTCTTCCTGCCCAGTTGAAGGAGTGTTGGATGGTCGTGGAAGAAGAGGCTGACGATCTCCAGACTCATTATCCATATTCCATATTCATGTATTACTTGTGATTGTGTGTGTGTGTTCATGTAATTTGCATCAGTAAATCCACACATTTTATTACTGTGTTTGAGTGTGCCTCCATTTATGATATTTCTCTATGAGCATACATTTCTGGCTACAAACAATATATAATACACCCACTGAACTGCATTGCTGGGGTGCAGATATAATAACCCAGCTGGCGACCTTGCTAAGAGGAAGATAGAGAAGACAGGCGGGAAAGGAGTTCCTGCAACCTTTTTTTGTCTGGCAGGCAAGACCCAGGGAGGTTATGGTTATAGGTAAGCCTGAGTCTTCCTTCACTCCCCCACGGGTCTAGGCCGGAACTGTTAACAGCAGTTTCCCCGTGTTTGACTGAAGGGCTTCCAGGGTGAATCAGTGGCACCCCTTTTTGGTGGAAGCAAAGACCTGCGGAGGTGGGCATTGTTGGTCCTCTCTTGTGTGACCAAGGAGACTCCGGTGAATCCAGGGAGTCGGAGGGGCTGAGTATTTGGGCCTTTGAGCCCCTAGCAGCCGAGTGTTAGCAGAGCCCCGGACCGCCCACCCCCACGTGACAAGAGATATATATATATATATATATATGTATATGTATATGTCGTACCTAATAGCCAGAACGCACTTTTCAGCCTACTATGCAAGGCCCGATTTGCCTAATAAGCCAAGTTTTCATGAATTAATTGTTTTTCGACTACCTAACCTACCTAACCTAACCTAACCTAACTTTTTCGGCTACCTAACCTAACCTAACCTATAAGGATAGGTTAGGTTAGGTTAGGTAGGGTTGGTTAGGTTCGGTCGTATATCTACGTTAAATTTAACTCCAATACAAAAAATTGACCTCATACACAATGAAATGGGTAGCTTTATCTTTTCATAAGAAAAAATTTAGAGAAAATATATTAATTCACGAAAACTTGGCTTATTAGGCAAATCGGGACTTGCATAGTAGGCTGAGAAGTGTGTTCTGGCTACTAGGTACGACATATATATATATATATATATATATATATATATATATATATATATATATATATATATATATATATATATATATATATATATATATGTCGTACCTAGTAGCCAGAACGCACTTCTCAGCCTACTATGCAAGGCCCGATTTGCCTAATAAGCCAAGTTTTCCTGAATTAATATATTTTCTCTAATTTTTTTCTTATGAAATGATGAAGCTACACATTTCATTATGTATGAGGTCAATTTTTTTTTATTGGAGTTAAAATTAACGTAGATATATGACCGAACCTAACCAACCCTACCTAACCTAACCTAACCTATATTTATAGGTAAGGTTAGGTTAGGTAGCCAAAAAAAGCTAGGTTAGGTTAGGTTAGGTAGGTTAGGTAGACGAAAAAACATTAATTCATGAAAACTTGGCTTATTAGGCAAATCGGGCCTTGAATAGTAGGCTGAGAATTGCGTTCTGGCTATTAGGTACGACATATATATATATATATATATATATATATATATATATATATATATGCGAACAAGCCTGAATGGTTCCCAGGACAATATGCAACTGAAAACTCACACCCCAGAAGTGACTCGAACCCATACTCCCAGATACCACGCAACTGGTATGTACAAGACGCCTTAATCCACTTGACCATCACGACCGAACAAAATGAGGTGATAGCCGAGGCTATTTGAACCACCCCACCGCCGGCACTCGGATAGTAATCTTGGGCATAGCATTTTACCAAATCACCTCATTCTTTGGGGCACACGTGAGGAACACAAATGCGAACATATATATATATATATATATATATATATATATATATATATATATATATATATATATATATATATATATATATATATATATATATATATATATATATATATATATATATATATATATATATATATATATATATATATATATATATATATATATATATATATATATATATATATATATATATGCGAACAAGCCTGAATGGTCCCCAGGACAATATGCAACTGAAAACTCACACCCCAGAAGTGACTCGAACCCATACTCCCAGAAGCAACGCAACTGGTATGTACAAGACGCCTTAATCCACTTGACCATCACGACCAGACATAATGAGGTGATAGCCGAGGCTATTTGAACCACCCCACCGCCGGCACTCGGATAGTTATCTTGGGCATAGCATTTTACCAAATCACCTCATTCTTTGAGGCACACGTGAGGAACACAAATGCGAACAAGCCTGAATGGTCCCCAGGACAATATGCAACTGAAAACTCACACCCCAGAAGTGACTCGAACCCATACTCCCAGAAGCAACGCAACTGGTATGTACAAGACGCCTTAATCCACTTGACCATCACGACCGGACATAATGAGGTGATAGCCGAGGCTATTTGAACCACCCCACCGCCGGCACTCGGATAGTTATCTTGGGCATAGCATTTTACCAAATCACCTCATTCTTTGGGGCACACGTGAGGAACACAAATGCGAACAAGCCTGAATGGTCCCCAGGACAATATGCAACTGAAAACTCACACCCCAGAAGTGACTCGAACCCATACTCCCAGAAGCAACGCAACTGGTATGTACAAGACGCCTTAATCCACTTGACCATCACGACCGGACATAATGAGGTGATAGCCGAGGCTATTTGAACCACCCCACCGCCGGCACTCGGATAGTTATCTTGGGCATAGCATTTTACCAAATCACCTCATTCTTTGGGGCACACGTGAGGAACACAAATGCGAACAAGCCTGAATGGTCCCCAGGACAATATGCAACTGAAAACTCACACCCCAGAAGTGACTCGAACCCATACTCCCAGAGTCGAGTCATACTCCCAGGGTTCGAGTCACATCTGGGGTGTGAGATTTCAGTTGCATATTGTCCTGGGGACCATTCAGGCTTGTTCGCATTTGTGTTCCTCACGTGTGCCACAAAGAATGAGGTGATTTGGTAAAATGCTATGCCCAAGATAACTATCCGAGTGCCGGCGGTGGGGTGGTTCAAATAGCCTCGGCTATCACCTCATTATGTCCGGTCGTGATGGTCAAGTGGATTAAGGCGTCTTGTACATACCAGTTGCGTTGCTTCTGGGAGTATGGGTTCGAGTCACTTCTGGGGTGTGAGTTTTCAGTTGCATATTGTCCTGGGGACCATTCAGGCTTGTTCGCATTTGTGTTCCTCACGTGTGCCCCAAAGAATGAGGTGATTTGGTAAAATGCTATGCCCAAGATAACTATCCGAGTGCCGGCGGTGGGGTGGTTCAAATAGCCTCGGCTATCACCTCATTATGTCCGGTCGTGATGGTCAAGTGGATTAAGGCGTCTTGTACATACCAGTTGCGTTGCTTCTGGGAGTATGGGTTCGAGTCACTTCTGGGGTGTGAGTTTTCATTTGCATATTGTCCTGGGGACCATTCAGGCTTGTTCGCATTTGTGTTCCTGACGTGTGCCCCAAAGAATGAGGTGATTTGGTAAAATGCTATGCCCAAGATAACTATCCGAGTGCCGGCGGTGGGGTGGTTCAAATAGCCTCGGCTATCACCTCATTATGTCCGGTCGTGATGGTCAAGTGGATTAAGGCGTCTTGTACATACCAGTTGCGTTGCTTCTGGGAGTATGGGTTCGAGTCACTTCTGGGGTGTGAGTTTTCAGTTATATATATATATATATATATATATATATATATATATATATATATATATATATATATATATATATATATATATATATATGTATATATATATATATATATATATATATATATATATATATATATATATATATATATATATATATATATATATATATATATATATATATACCTGTTGTGACGGAGTTCCCCCCCTTATAATTCTCCCACGCCTGCAGTAAGAGTCATGTCTACTTTTCCCAAGCGTTCTCTACGTTGCAGGCTACAATTTGATGTATGGGAGAGAGTGAAGTGTTCTCGGAGAGCCGAGAAATTTGTGAAATAGTAATGTTTTGGCCTGTGGTTTAGGCCCTTTAGGGAGCCAAGATGGCGCTGGCCTCTCTGATCTCCCGCCAAAACCGTGTGACGTCAGTGGCACCGGATTGGTCACCGACAGCAGTGTGGAACCGGGAGCCAATGAAAACCTCCCATAGTAAAAGTGACGTCACGAAGGAAGGGGGTCCGGCCAGCGCGCCGGGCTGGCGCCATCAGTCATACACGACACGTCATAGAGGTCGGACGTGCGACGAGTGGTCCTGTCTGTCGGACAGCTGTTTCCCACTACCGTGGATTTACGCGTCACCTGAAGTCCGCCAGTACTCTGAGAAGTCTTCCCTAGTTCATGTGTTGAACCAGAAGAGGGAATTGACGGTTATTTGAGCAACAAGTGCTCCAGTCAGGTACTGTGCCAGTAGCAGTGAAGCCGTGCAGTGACGTATGTTGACGTCTGTGGCAATTCACCAGTTTGTGACAGCGTAGTGGCTGACAGAGCCACTGGGTAGCTGAGGAAGAGAGGACTATTTGGGGAAACCGAACGACTGTAGCTGAGACGTAGGCGACAGCCGTTGCTGGGAGAAGACGACGGCCAGGAGACCGACTCCAACCTTCAAGAAGTCAAGGAGGAGGACGGACCTGCAGTGAGGAGGCACGGAGACGACGCGCTAAACGGTGGGACGACGAGAGGCTCTGGTAGGACACGACGACGTGAAGTGTGGGGGCGTTCCCGACACGAGGACCAGGAGCTACATCTCGACTCTCATCGGAGGATAGGGTGAAGTAGGTGGTTCTAGTTCCCTCCCCATTCCCCTTTAGTTAGCTATATTATTTGGCTATATTATCTAGCCCGAAGATTTTATATGTCGTGAGCAAGTCTCACCCATGTCACGGTAAAGCACCAGTGTGCTAGACAGTACTATCAAGAGTACTTGTAATATTCATGTTGATTATTGGTGTGTACAGACACCAGGAACCAGTGATAAATTTACTGTGTTGTGTATATCTTTCTATAGATTTTGATATGAACATATAGTGGTAAATTATATATAAGATTATGCCAGTATGTGGAGGTTAGGCTATGTGCCCAGAAACTATTTATTTTCCATGTATTGATGATTGATTTATATACCATATATATGTCTATGTTCATTCAGTGAATAATCGTTTGTGAGTACAGTGAATTATTGCGTTATCGCCAACGAGAGAAAATACTGAAAACTCCAGTGTTAATAGTTTATAATATATTGTTGAGTGAGGAACAATGTGAAGCCATTACAGTGAATCATTATAGCATTGATTGTAGAAAAGACTGTTTGAGCCTGAGTACAGTGTAACTGAGTAATCCGGTTTATTTAGCCAATATCGAGTGTGCGAGTTTCTAGTAATATTGGAAAATTTAAAGGAACAGCGCGCGTGAATCTAGAAAACAAGCAAAGTTCGCGCGGAGAGGCCATTGCGATCAGCTGTTCTTGACACTTGATGAGGAGGGGGAGAGTGTTGCCCTCTAGTGATCGCATAATATCCGTGGGAATTACCGGCCGAGTCAGGATCAGTTGATTTATGATTATTGTGTGGCCTTGTGACATCTTTCATACATTTTAAGTAAAATACAAGACTCTCTTTGTGTTTTTATCATCCCCTCCATTGATCTTGTGGCTATACTATACCTGTAAGCATAGAGTGATAACAATAAGTACCTGCCTGATTCCTGATCTTTGAGTGTGACCTTGCCAAGGCTACCACTGAATACACCAGTCCACTGATGGTGTTATTGGCCACCTTAAACACCAATTGGCGACTTTGTGATTAACCGTAGAGCCCTATTGTTGGGGAGGGCACACGACAGTCGAGGTGAACGAGTCGTGTTCTCACTCTTTCTTAATAAGAGGCCGTTAAGATTGACTGGGAGACTCTCCTGGCGTGCAGTGGCGCCGTGAGGATCGAGGGAAGACCCGCAGGGCTACGGTGAGTTACCTTGAGCATAACTATTGCTCACCCCAGACTAGAGAGTAAGGGTAAGAGAGGTGAAACCCCAACATTGGCGACCTTGCCAGGATTAGGATCGGAGTAAAGGTTGCAGTGGTACTTGGCAGTGGTGATAGAGATCAGGTGAAGGTTATCACTCGTAGCACAAGATGGAGGATGATAAAGTAGCGAGGTTTATTGACTCTAGAGACGAACAGGTGCTGGAAGAGTGCACCAAGGCACAGTTACAGGCTATAGCGGATCATTTTGGAATAAAGCTGAAATCGGCCCGAGTTGGTGAAAGAAGACTAGAGATAATGGCTCAGCTAAAGGCTCGAGACGAAGCTTTGGGGGAGGAACGGCCCCAAACACCTGCCAGTGAGGGTGAACACCTGAGTATTGGTGGAAGCAGCAGGGGATCCAGCGGCAGCAGGCACAGCATTAAGCTGGAAATAATGAAGCTGCAGCTGGAAGCACAGCAGCGCAAGGAAGAGCGAGAAGCAGAAGCGCAGCTGAGGAGAGAAGAGGCACAGCAGCGCAAAGAAGAGCGAGAAGCGCAGCAGCGCAAAGAAGAGCGGGAAGCAGAAGCGCAGCTGAGGAGAGAAGAAGCACAGCTGCGCAAAGAAGAACAGGAGCGAGAAGCACAGATGAAGCGTGAGGAGCGAGAAGCACAGCTGCGCCGGGAAGAACAGGAGCGAGAAGCACAGCTGCGCCGGGAAGAACAGGAGCGAGAAGCACAGCTGCGCCGGGAAGAGCAAGAACGAGAAGCACAGCTACGCCGGGAAGAACGAGAGCAAGAAGTTAGGCTGAGACAAATGGAAATAGAAGCCAACCAGGAGGTGGAGCTGAAGCGAGCTGAACTGGGACTAGGTGCCCCTGCCCCGCCACAGGAAGACCGACGAGTGAGGGAACGAGACCTGCCGGTCTTTGTGCCTAGTGAAGCCGAAAGTTTCTTCGATCACTTTGAGAGAGTTGCTGCTATGAAGAGGTGGCCGAGGGCGGAGTGGGCGGAGTTGGTCCAAGGAAGGCTCACAGGGGAAGCTCGCCAAGCCTTCACCATGCTCGACTTCCAAGAATGCACTAACTACGATGCGGTAAAACGAGCTGTGCTCCGTTCCTTTAAGCTCACGCCAGAGTGTTACAGAAAGAGGTTTAGAGAATGTACCCGGTTGCCAGGAAAATCGTATGCGGAGACGGCGAGGGACATAGAAAGAAAGCTCCTTAAGTGGCTGGACTCTGAAGAAGCAAGGTCGGTCGAAGAGGTCAAGGAACTAATGGCCATGGAAAAGTTTATGTCCGTGCTCTCTCCTGAGATCAGGATGAGGGTAAAGGAGGCGGACATAAAGGACCTGAGGGCCGCAGCCGACCGGGCCGACATGCTAGAGGAAGCCCTACGCCCACGCCGAGAGGGACAGAACCGACCACCCGCATACGTCGGAAACGATCGGAGTTATAGAAGGACGGATGGATGGAGGGCAGGAACGAGTTCTCCCAAGTCCCATTTCTCAAGTTGGAACACTCGAGGGACAAAAGGTGCTGTAGAACCGATCAAGAAGAACCATGCGGAGAGCTCGGGAGCTGTTGTTGCGACCAAGGAGTCAACAAGCGGTTCGGGAAAGACACAGGGTGCGACGGCCTCTGGAGGCAGTGCTAAGGCGAGCGGTGGCGGATGGTCTCCGCCGAGGGGCCGCTGCTACAACTGCGGAATACCCGGACACGTCGCGCGGGAATGCAGACGCCCTAAGCAGCGGGGACACGTTGCTTTAGTGATGTTCGAGGACCAGAGGGCCGAGGGAGTGCGGGATGAACCCGTGCTAAATGGGGAGAAGCAAGTTCACCCATTCGTGTGTCAAGGAACCGTAAGGATGGGGGACGCAGACCCCATCCCTGTGAAGATCTTAAGAGACACTGGGGCCGATTTTACCCTGGTGAGTGAGACCCTGTTCCCCGAGGGTTACGAAAGTACCAGTGTGGGGGTAGCAAGTGTGACCACTGTGGGAGGCCCAGTGAGGATGCCCCTACACCAGGTAACTTTAGATTCCGACTATGGCTGCCAGACCCTAGTGGTGGGAGTCTGTACATCAATGCCCAAGATGGAGGCGCAGGTCATCTTGGGGAATGACGCATGTGGAGGATACGTCCTCCCACATCTCGTGAAAGGCGAAGAGTACATAGAACAATACAGGAAGACAGGCGGAGAGTTGAACGTCTGTGGGGACGAGAAGGGAATCGCACCGGTGGCGTTCCCAGTTTGTGCTGTGATGCCAAGACGACGCGAAGAACAAGGAGGTTGTGGATCTGATGGGGCTGAGGAGACAACTGACAGCCTGAGAATAGATCGCCTCTTCGTGGAACCCGGAGAACGAGCGGAGGGCGAAGATAGCCCAAATGGTGAGTTGCAGGTGACCCTTACCAGTTCTCTAGGGGTAGATCGCACTCGTCTTGAACAGTTGCAGCAGGAGGAGTTCCCCGATTTGATTAGTGAGGCCCAAGGAGGACGTGTTGGCCCTGAGAAGGCTACCCATTTTTACCTTCAAGACGGAATGCTGATGAGGCAGTGGAGACCTGTGAGGGTGGAGGCCGGGGAAGAGTCTCTAAGCACGAGGCGCCAGGTAGTGTTGCCGGCCCAGTGCAGAGCGGCCGTGTTGGACCTAGCGCACTCCGTGGACTCTGCAGGCCACCTGGGAGTGACTAAGACGCTGCGACGGATCAGGGATTACTTTTACTGGCCAGGTATGGACGCCGAGGTGAGACGCTATTGTAAGACGTGCTTACCTTGCCAGAGGGCAGGGAAGAACCAGTCCGCGATACCGAAGGCCCCATTGATCCCTGTTCCGGCGTTTGGGCCTGCTTTCGAGCGTCTGCTAGTTGATGGAGTGGGTCCTTTGCCAAGGACGAGGAAAGGGAACACCTACCTAATGACAATAATGTGTACCTCCACCAGGTTTCCGGAAGCCGTCCCGATGCGACGTTTAACATCGCAAGGAGTAGCCAGCCAACTGCAGCGGTTTTTCTCGTGGGTGGGGATGCCCAAAGAGATCCAAACAGACTGCGCAAGCATTTTTCAGTCGAAGTGGTTCCGACAGACGATGGCAGGATGGGGAGTGACTCAGATTCGATCGTCGCCCTACCGACCGCAGTCGCAGGGGGCGATCGAAAGATTCCACTCCACATTGAAAACTGTGCTGAGAGTGTTCTGCGCAGAACAGGGGGCTGAGTGGGATGAGGCCATATACCCCGCGTTATTTGCCATACGCAACGCGGTGGTAGAGTCACTAGGATTCTCACCATTCCAGCTAGTGTATGGACACGAGGTGAGAAGTCCCCTGTCCATGCTGAGGGAACAATGGACACCGGCAGCAACCGTGGGAACGGTGAACGAATATGTCCAGAAGTTTAAAGAACGTCTCACTCTGGCTAAGGAACTGGCTGGGAAGCACCTGAAGGAGGCGCAGCGTAAGATGTCGGAATGGTACGACAAGAGAGCTACACAGAGGGATTTCCAGGTCGGGTCCCAAGTAATGGTCTTGTGTCCAGGTAAAGGTAGGGTGACCGAGTCACGGTTCGAGGGACCATACCAAGTGCTGCGACGGTTGGGTCCGGTGTCGTACGAAATTGGGAAGTCGAACAGAGCCCGAAAGAAACAGGTGTGTCACGTGGACCGCCTGAAACCCTTCTTCACGGTGGAAGGAGGAACCGCCAGGCAGGAAGGAACGATGACCCGGGAACCCCAGCAAAAGACAGTTCTGTGCGTACAGGTGGACCAAGAACTCCCGGAGGAGGAAGGAAAGTGGTCCAGGGCGGATGGCACCCGTCTCACCAACACTGAGAGTCTGGCAAACATCAAGGACAAGCTGTCACATCTGGAAGGGCAACAGAGAGCGGACCTGACGGACCTACTGAGAAAAAATGCCTCCCTCTTCACCGACGTGCCCCGACGACACCGGAGTGTGACGCACGAGGTGGAGGTGAGGGACGCCAGGCCCGTCAAACAGAGCGCGTACAGGGTGAGCCCAGAGAAGCGAGAGCTGATGAGAAAGGAGGTGGAGTACCTCCTTGAGAACGACCTTGCGGAGCCCAGCAAAAGTGAGTGGAGTTCCCCGTGCCTGTTGGTGAGGAAAAGCGACGGAACATACCGCTTTTGTACAGATTACAGGAGGGTGAACTCCGTCACTGTGGCGGATTCTCACCCCATGCCAAGAGTGAGTGACTGCATTGACCAGGTGGGCAGTGCACGGTATGTATCCAAGGTCGATCTTCTCAAGGGGTACTACCAGATCTCCCTGACTCCTGAGGCCAGGAAGATATCAGCTTTCGCGACTCCTGATGGGCTGTACCAGTACAAGGTGTTGCCCTTCGGCATGAAAAACAGCGGCAGCTGCTTCCAGCGAATGATGAACGAGCTGTTAAGGGGTGCAGTAGGATGCACGGTTTACATCGATGACATCGTCGTGTACGCCGACGATTGGGGGACGCATCTGGAGAGACTTGGGGAATTATTCAGGAGGTTAGAGGAGGCTAACCTGACTGTAAATTTGGCCAAGAGTGAGTTTGGGAAAGCTCACTTAGAGTACCTCGGTTTTGTCATCGGCCAAGGTGAAGTCACTCCAGTTGATAACAAAGTAGCAGCCATAAAGGAATACCCCGTGCCCAAGACGCGCAAGGAGTTGCTCAGGTACCTCGGAATGATAGGGTACTATCGTGGGTTCTGCCGGAATTTCTCCACGGTAGCGCATCCCCTAACCGAGCTACTCTCCAAGAATGTAAGATGGAGATGGGGAGAGGCCTGCCAAGAGTCTTTTGAAAAGACCAAGAAATTGTTGACGGAGGCCCCAGTATTGATATCTCCAGATTTTTCAGCCGGTTTTATCCTGTACGTGGACGCCAGCGACGTTGGAATAGGGGCCATGTTGGCTCAAGAACGGAGTGAAGTGCATAGGCCAGTTGCCTTCTACTCGAAGAAGTTCGTAA
This sequence comes from Procambarus clarkii, assembly GCF_040958095.1. Lineage (NCBI taxonomy): Eukaryota > Metazoa > Arthropoda > Malacostraca > Decapoda > Cambaridae > Procambarus > Procambarus clarkii. Next base: position 28,870,853 of record NC_091197.1, read on the forward strand.
AATACCAGCGGGCCTACAGCACCGTTGAGAAGGAGGCATTGGCGCTAGTTATGGCCCTGAAGCACTTTGATGTATACGTGGGAGGAGGGGCGAGACCTGTCCTAGTATTCACCGATCACAACCCTCTCACATTTTTATACAAGATGAAGAATTCCAACCAACGTCTAACTAGGTGGGCGTTGTTACTGCAAGAATACCGGCTGGAGATCAAACACATCAAGGGGAAGGAAAACGTAGTAGCGGACGCCCTATCCCGCATACACTAACGAGACATGACTCTTATTTTAAGGGGAGGGGTATGTGACGGAGTTCCCCCCCTTATAATTCTCCCACGCCTGCAGTAAGAGTCATGTCTACTTTTCCCAAGCGTTCTCTACGTTGCAGGCTACAATTTGATGTATGGGAGAGAGTGAAGTGTTCTCGGAGAGCCGAGAAATTTGTGAAATAGTAATGTTTTGGCCTGTGGTTTAGGCCCTTTAGGGAGCCAAGATGGCGCTGGCCTCTCTGATCTCCCGCCAAAACCGTGTGACGTCAGTGGCACCGGATTGGTCACCGACAGCAGTGTGGAACCGGGAGCCAATGAAAACCTCCCATAGTAAAAGTGACGTCACGAAGGAAGGGGGTCCGGCCAGCGCGCCGGGCTGGCGCCATCAGTCATACACGACACGTCATAGAGGTCGGACGTGCGACGAGTGGTCCTGTCTGTCGGACAGCTGTTTCCCACTACCGTGGATTTACGCGTCACCTGAAGTCCGCCAGTACTCTGAGAAGTCTTCCCTAGTTCATGTGTTGAACCAGAAGAGGGAATTGACGGTTATTTGAGCAACAAGTGCTCCAGTCAGGTACTGTGCCAGTAGCAGTGAAGCCGTGCAGTGACGTATGTTGACGTCTGTGGCAATTCACCAGTTTGTGACAGCGTAGTGGCTGACAGAGCCACTGGGTAGCTGAGGAAGAGAGGACTATTTGGGGAAACCGAACGACTGTAGCTGAGACGTAGGCGACAGCCGTTGCTGGGAGAAGACGACGGCCAGGAGACCGACTCCAACCTTCAAGAAGTCAAGGAGGAGGACGGACCTGCAGTGAGGAGGCACGGAGACGACGCGCTAAACGGTGGGACGACGAGAGGCTCTGGTAGGACACGACGACGTGAAGTGTGGGGGCGTTCCCGACACGAGGACCAGGAGCTACATCTCGACTCTCATCGGAGGATAGGGTGAAGTAGGTGGTTCTAGTTCCCTCCCCATTCCCCTTTAGTTAGCTATATTATTTGGCTATATTATCTAGCCCGAAGATTTTATATGTCGTGAGCAAGTCTCACCCATGTCACGGTAAAGCACCAGTGTGCTAGACAGTACTATCAAGAGTACTTGTAATATTCATGTTGATTATTGGTGTGTACAGACACCAGGAACCAGTGATAAATTTACTGTGTTGTGTATATCTTTCTATAGATTTTGATATGAACATATAGTGGTAAATTATATATAAGATTATGCCAGTATGTGGAGGTTAGGCTATGTGCCCAGAAACTATTTATTTTCCATGTATTGATGATTGATTTATATACCATATATATGTCTATGTTCATTCAGTGAATAATCGTTTGTGAGTACAGTGAATTATTGCGTTATCGCCAACGAGAGAAAATACTGAAAACTCCAGTGTTAATAGTTTATAATATATTGTTGAGTGAGGAACAATGTGAAGCCATTACAGTGAATCATTATAGCATTGATTGTAGAAAAGACTGTTTGAGCCTGAGTACAGTGTAACTGAGTAATCCGGTTTATTTAGCCAATATCGAGTGTGCGAGTTTCTAGTAATATTGGAAAATTTAAAGGAACAGCGCGCGTGAATCTAGAAAACAAGCAAAGTTCGCGCGGAGAGGCCATTGCAATCAGCTGTTCTTGACACTTGATGAGGAGGGGGAGAGTGTTGCCCTCTAGTGATCGCATAATATCCGTGGGAATTACCGGCCGAGTCAGGATCAGTTGATTTATGATTATTGTGTGGCCTTGTGACATCTTTCATACATTTTAAGTAAAATACAAGACTCTCTTTGTGTTTTTATCATCCCCTCCATTGATCTTGTGGCTATACTATACCTGTAAGCATAGAGTGATAACAATAAGTACCTGCCTGATTCCTGATCTTTGAGTGTGACCTTGCCAAGGCTACCACTGAATACACCAGTCCACTGATGGTGTTATTGGCCACCTTAAACACCAATTGGCGACTTTGTGATTAACCGTAGAGCCCTATTGTTGGGGAGGGCACACGACAGTCGAGGTGAACGAGTCGTGTTCTCACTCTTTCTTAATAAGAGGCCGTTAAGATTGACTGGGAGACTCTCCTGGCGTGCAGTGGCGCCGTGAGGATCGAGGGAAGACCCGCAGGGCTACGGTGAGTTACCTTGAGCATAACTATTGCTCACCCCAGACTAGAGAGTAAGGGTAAGAGAGGTGAAACCCCAACACTGTATATATATATATATATATATTGTTACGGTGCCCTCTCCTATTTCTTTCGTTTGCCGGCTTAAAGAGTCATATCAGCTCTCCCTACTGATTCTCTGGGGTTCAGGGAGTCTAATGATATATGTGGCGACCAGACCGGCTGCCAGTTAAGGGAAGGAAGTTATATTATAAGTTGTAAATAAAGGAAAATTGGCGCCCTGTTATAAAATGAAACAGTATCCCCTACGGCAGATATGACCTTTTGGAAGGGACATTGCCGATCGCGGATTGGCCGACGTAGGTCGCGGGCGACCAATCAGGGCCCGCCATGACGTCACCGAGTGCCCCGGGCGGCGCCAACGTCAGAGTTGTTCTGACCTTGGAAGCGACAGGACGCGCCTCGGTCTGCTCCCAAGGATTGGAGGCTCTGCAAGCCTTGTTCAGTGGATTGAGCTGGCCATCGCAGCCCATCATAGTTATTGGAGACCTTGCGCTTCTGGGAAGCGAAAGAGGAACCAAGTTCAGTGAGCAGAGAAGTGCCAAACTTGGAAAATAGTCGGCGACGACGCTGGGCGGCGCCGCTGGCTGGACGTTGAGGTCTGGAAGGTGGGCGGGCAGGCCTGGCTGTGACTGGGGTCACTTCCACTGAGAATCTTGGAAGGAAGACACCGTGCCTAGGACAAGGAGCAACGCCTTGTGGGAGAGGCGAGTGTGGGGAAAAATAGTGATCAGCTCAGCGCCCGTCGATGAACCAGGATTGGGGCAGCTGAATCTCAGGGATTGGAACGGCGACGACGCGAAGGCTTCACGACACCTGAGGACCTGTGGAACGTCCTGGATCGTCAAGGATCGACCCAAGGAAGCGTGGGAACCTCACACCATCGAGGGACAGGCGTCGTGAGCCAGGAATGTAAGGTAGATCATTTTCCCTCCCATTACCCCTTGTATGAGTAGGCTAGTTAGGCCACAATATTTGCTTGTGTATGTGGCAGCAAGACTTTATTACTTTAATAGTAGAATAGGTTGCAAGGCAGCTTGTGTCCAGGACTGTCAGAGAGGACAGTGTGTATGGATGGCAGGACAGTGAAGAAGAGGCGCCGACGTGGTGAAGAGGCCCTCCTGTGAGAGTGTGAGACTCCTGTCTTCCTGCCCAGTTGAAGGAGTGTTGGATGGTCGTGGAAGAAGAGGCTGACGATCTCCAGACTCATTATCCATATTCCATATTCATGTATTACTTGTGATTGTGTGTGTGTGTTCATGTAATTTGCATCAGTAAATCCACACATTTTATTACTGTGTTTGAGTGTGCCTCCATTTATGATATTTCTCTATGAGCATACATTTCTGGCTACAAACAATATATAATACACCCACTGAACTGCATTGCTGGGGTGCAGATATAATAACCCAGCTGGCGACCTTGCTAAGAGGAAGATAGAGAAGACAGGCGGGAAAGGAGTTCCTGCAACCTTTTTTTGTCTGGCAGGCAAGACCCAGGGAGGTTATGGTTATAGGTAAGCCTGAGTCTTCCTTCACTCCCCCACGGGTCTAGGCCGGAACTGTTAACAGCAGTTTCCCCGTGTTTGACTGAAGGGCTTCCAGGGTGAATCAGTGGCACCCCTTTTTGGTGGAAGCAAAGACCTGCGGAGGTGGGCATTGTTGGTCCTCTCTTGTGTGACCAAGGAGA